>NW_020799155.1:1029361-1039814 GCF_003259725.1 Athene cunicularia | reverse complement strand
AGGAACAGTGCCAGTACACAAGGTCCATGTAAAACTGAATTACTGTATGTTGTTGCCATCACGTTTCCTGGAAGGTAAGACAAATGTTCCCATTAAAATAAATGGAATGAGAAATTACATAAAAATTGTAATTGAACAGAAGTGTGTTGGGCAGGAGAAACCAAGGAATTGCTTTCCCATTTATTTGTTCTCAACCTACTTCTATCTTTCAGTTTGTTGTGAGGTAGTATAGTTATCAGAAATAGTATCCAATCCTTCCTAAGCAAGGATTAAAATAAAAGAAAAAATAAAAGTCTTTATGTGTGTAACTTTATTCATTTTGGAAAATTTGGCTTTAAAATTGAGAACACTGTAGAGTGCACATCTTGAATCAGCAACAGATGAAGGGATGAATCAAAGTCATGTCAGAAACACTTCAGTGTTTTCATTCCACAATTGCTCAGTTTCTCTCCTTTCAGCAGAAACATAATGCCTTTGCAAACAACTGAATCAAAATAAAGCCTCCCCACCTAATGCTTTTCATTCTTGAGGTCAACACAGGTAAAAATGCATCATTCAGTGCTGTCAAGCATGACAGCAAATTAGAGCACACCAAAACCCATTAAAAATGGAAGGCATTTTCCCACTGAATTCAAAAGATCCCTGCAGTGCAAGTTATTTGACAGGTTTTGTTGTATAAGAATTCATACATATTTGCTGACTAGTGTTTTCAAACTTTATTAAAAATTCAAAGTTTTTGTAAAACGCTTAATATTCTATTTGACTTGGGAAGAGTGTAGCTTTGGGTTTAAGGCTGCTTGAAAATGGCTCATCAGTTGGAAATTCTTTGCCTCTTAAATGATGCACCTTTGTGTCTGAAAGTGCTGAAATTATACCACTGCAATATCTTTTGCAAAGTCTGCAAACTGTTCTCAGATTTATAGATGTGAGTAGATGCACAAAACCTGCCTACTAAAAAGGAGAATTATTTAGCAAGAGGATGGTGCACTAACTTGTTTATAGTAACACAAAGTTGATTTATAAAATCATTAGTAAAATTAGAGAAATATTACCTACATGTAAGAGTAGACAGCTGTTTCAGAATAATACAGTCATTAACATGAACAAATCTCACCAGTAACTATACTCTGCCAGCTTAGGTGATCAAATTCAAACCAAGGATTGCTAACAAGCTGGCAAAATTCCATATTTCAGCTTGTGTTACAAAATGAAACAACAAAACACCATTTAATTCTGCCGAGATATTAATTTTACACTTGCATATTGTTCATTAAGAAGAATACCTATTCTTAAGTGACCAGACAACATTTCTAGACTTTATGAGCAAGCATGTGACTTACTATAACATTGTATTAGAATCTATCAGAACTGTGTAGCTCACAGCATTACCAAAGCCTGTATTCTTGTACCTTCTTAGGTGTCAGCTTCAATCAAAACCCTGACAGGTTATTCGGAATTAAGGAGCCAGATTCCTTGCCTAGAAAAACATTAACAAGCTTAAAAAGACTGAGGCTCCTTATATAAGCCTCAGGGAGGCCTGGATCAGCCCCCGAAACAACTCTCTGGGTGAACAAACAGTCTGTCTTTGAAAGCTAAAGCTAAGAAAAAGGGTGGAAAAAAAATCACTACCAGAAAACTGCTAGGTTTTCCTTCAGGTTTTCACCCAACACACCTCTTCCATGTAGTTTATTTGCAGTAGCACCAGTCAAATACTGGTGAGAAGGCTTCTGAGTGAAATCCCAGGCCAACTAGAATTAACAGCAAAGCTCCTGCTAACTTTAGCAGGGTCACGTTTTCACCCCGTGGAACTGGGACCCCATCGAGCAAAATGCACAGAACAAATTTGCACTTTAGATTATATTCTAAATTTGTCTTTCTACAGAGCTATTTTTTAGTAGCTAGGCGTATATAATATTTTCTTTAATATTTTACGGATTGCAAATACTCTTTAGTGCATTTCAGTAGGATTCCTTTATTCAAAGGGAATTCTAAGTTTTAAAATTGCATTCCACACAAGGTTTGAAAGAAGCCTGAACTAGTCCCACAAAGTTCACATAAGCAAAACATTGTAGCTTTCCGTATCAGCAAGCTCTCATTACTCTTTTGGCAACAGTAATTGAAAGCACGGTCTAGAGGGCAGCAATGACAGAAGTGTCAAAAGGTTAAGCATACTAAAATCCCACAAAGCAAAAAAGGTGAATTCTACAGGTAAATAAAAGTGTTACTCATACAAAATATCACTGAACATAAGCCAGATGCAGAAGCATTGGACTAACCAAATCTAAGCTGATCTTTGCATAAAAATCACCAAGGAAAAATAACAAAAGCTTTGAAAATCAAATATGGTAGAGTTAAAAATAACCACTCTAGGTTTACTGCATGTCATTGCTCGATTACAAATCTTTGAAAAATACCTTAACATTATGCTGTCTGTCTACTCACCCCAAGAATAAATCGGTAAAACCAGCTGAACCTTACCTGCTTTGCGTTCAGTTTGTGCCAACGTCTGTTCTGTGAAACGAACTGCAGGCTCAACCCTGAACATTCACAAATGCAGCATGCACCATAATTAGTAGGTTAAAATTCTAGTACTTTTGCCCAAATTTTCAGTTTAATAGCAGGAACAGGAACAGTTTCCTCAAGTTAGAAGGATCAACTTTCCCAAGAGCTGCCAGCCATTCTCTCTCATACGTCACTGATAAAGGTTGCCCAGCAGCTCTCTTAAATAGCAGGACAAGTAGTTATCCAGATAGAGAACCTAAAGTAATCTTTCTTACTCTCAGGTTAGACAAAATGCTATTATTCAAAAGGTACGATCTCCCGTTAAAGGGTGAAACTTCTGCCTGGAATAACCCGATTGTGTCTGTGCAAGTTCTTAATCCATAACAGAGTGCTTATTTCTCAAGCACACAGTTATCTGTGGCTGGACTGGTTTATAGAAATGGTAGTCATAAAACTACAATGATTTATGCTACTACAAGGAGAGAAATGGACCGATTATAGATAGAATGTAATAACTGATTTTCAAGAGAAATAAATTTTCTGGTTTGCAATAATTAGAATAGGAAGCTTTAGCAAACTCAAAGAAGCTGTTGCTTTGCGGTGACTATCCTCATAACTATCAATGCGGATTTCTTTTATCAAGTCTGCCTGTCCAGGACAAAATATTTTAATGGTGTTTCAGACTTGTTTTGAGGTCCATTGGGAAATACTCACAAATTTCTTTCTGCCCAATGCTATGTTAGAATGCTATTCAGATGTGTTCTACACATTCAGGATTACATCAAACTAGTCAGGAAGTTTACAGAGATTATTATGAAGTGAAGGCAGATCCTTACACAGAGTTATTTAACTGACTTGCAAACTCATTTTATGAATCTTCCTGTCTACCTTTAATTAAGAGGAACTTGTGTCAAATTTTGATGAATTCTCAGTGAACTTAATTCATGTGGATGACTGGGGAAAAAAATTGCAACCTACAGGGAAAAAAAAAAACATAACCAGAAAAAAACACATTTAAAAATAAGATTCAAAGGAACATGTAAAAAAATGTAACATACACGTATCAGTTGATATAAATAATCACTGGTCCACTGACACCTTTGAAGCAGTAACAATCTATGCAAAACAAGGATGTTCTTCTGTATAAATAAGAGCAAAATGGACTTAACCAGCCTATCTTGCCATTTTGCCAGCCTCTCAGACATGATCTAGATCAACTGAACTCTCTTTATGTAACAAAAGGTTAGCATTCATTTTCTCTTTTGATTCAGTAGTTGGCCGTGATTCCAAAATCACCAAAGCCCTACCTTGTACCATTGAAATTTTGTACCATGCACAGCTGACCATGAGGGACTGACTGTTACTGTCATCAGTTCTCCATAAAGGCCACAGAACAAACAGTACTGTGATAACAGTATATCCCACTAAGAGTCCATAGCCTGCTATAGCAGTTCACATCAATTGTGACATTGTATGTTAAAATGAATAAAATACGCTGATTTGTGTTCCTACATGTTCACGGAATTTTACCTATTACTTAGAGAAATAATAATTCTTTGTTTATTTAATGTGAACTATCTTCCAGATGGTGTCATTCTAAGATATGTATAATTAAGCATCTTAATCTTACCATTGTCTTCAATGGAGAAATAGAAGATGTGACTGGTAGCATTATCGCCTTCCTTAAGGATGTAGCTGATCTTCATTTCATCAATATCAGCTAAGAAAAGAATATGCTAAATGAATCATCATAGAATTTCACTACTGAACATAGGATATGGTTCATTCTACCTTTACTGTTTGATTACTTAACAATACGTTGGTTAATTTGTCGATAAAGCATTTCAGCTACCAAACCTGTATAACCTGGCATGGCTTTTTACACTGGGGTCTATACTCAATAACACAACATAGATTTAGTTACTAGCTCAAAGAACAATAGCAAAAAGACAGTGAGATATAGTCTTACCATAAATATTTGTTTTTAAATACTAAAGTCACATCCTTGCTTCAGCACATTAGCATGAATTACTTTACTATAACTAAATTGAATCTGTTGGGAGTAAAGACCTACCCATTTTTTAAAGACAAATTTAACCCCTTTTTTAAGTTCTTCTATGATACACAAAACTGCTGCAGGTACATTGGAAGTGAATATGAGAATGTATTAAACAAATCACAAATAGGTCTAAAAGTGATTAAAATTTTTATTAGAGAGAATAAGGGAAAACTATCAGGATATTTCTATTACCCTAAAGTTGAAAGTGTGTTATCCTGTGCCACATTTCATCAATACAAAAATTTCAGAGAATTCTTTTACTTTTGCTTATATTTTAGTTAAATAAACAACAATTTGATATAAAATTGTTTGGGATATACCTAAGTGTTCTTTATATTCCATTCAGCATTAAGCTGTTCTGACCTATGGAGAGACTTATTCCGCTGGGGTTACCCATTGCTTTTGTTCTGGCATGGGAGATTTGGGTGCTTTCTGTCAACTGAAAATGTATGAAACATTCTTGAATGAATGGATGAATGGCAAATGATTTTTCACAATACTGTGGCTTGGCAGATTATCTGCGGACTTTTAAAAACAAATTGTGTTACCATAATCTTAAAGCTAGAGCCTGTCTGGAAGTTATAGATAAATACATAAAATGGAGATAAAGATTTTTTCTCTTCCCAGATTTTTTTTCTTTTGCTAAAGAAAGGTAACATACCTGAGCACATAAAAACTATGGAGACCTCTAATCCTATTATAGTCTCTAACGAGACTTTTGGTATTGTCCCCCTTGCTGACAGTCAAAGCACACTGGAGGTAGGCAAAGTCGAGGCTGGAAGTTTCCTTGTGAAAGCTTTCAACATAGTGTCCTACCCTGGAGAGGAATGACAGCTCTAAACCCAGCAAACTCCGTAAGACCAACTGGAGAACAGGTACATTTATAGAAAGTCTGGCTGCTGTTAACATGCCCCACCATCTTCTGAGGCTCTTCCCTCTGCCCAGGTTTGGTGGCACTGACCTGAGGGACGCTGCCCAACCTACTGAGCTCTCTCTGTGGCACAGAATCACACAAAATGCCACCCAAACTACTGAGGCTATACTGGGTTTCCCCTACCCCCATCTTTTTTTTAAGATACTAGATCCAGTAATGAGCAGAACTGTTAAGCACCTTTCCAAACAATTTTCTCTGAAGGCAATAGTGATTTTTGAGCCTGTGTTTAATTTCCAGGCAAGCAAACAGGTATTTCAGTCTTCAAAAAGAAACTGGTGGAGGATCTGCAAATCACCATTTCAGATTTTATCCCACCTTCTTACGAGCAGTGCCATGCTATGTATATTTAACACACAGCAGGAAACACAATGATGCATGCACATACACCACAGAACTTTTCTGTTGTGTTTGCATAGGTAAAACAAAGCTTCATTTCTAAAATGCATGTATCATAATTCCGATCATTTGTATATACTTTGTAGTTTAACAAACATTACTTTATACAAACAAAGATCCAAATGATATAACACGAAATAACAGCTCATTGAGCCCAATGTTTCTAAGCAAATACAATCATTAGCACCAACCTTGCGTAAATGTGCTCACATTTCCGAGGCCGGTATTAATGATGAAGCCATGCTCCGGCCCATCTGTTATTTTGTATTTCAACAGCTTGTGTGGACTGTCTCGATCTTCTGCCTTTAGCACCTTACTAGTGATCAGGAAGCCTAGATGCCCAGCTGGAAGCCTTCTCAGAGTAGGGGCACCCTTGTTTACCACTAACTGTGGCACTCTGTTGTCCAGTGAGCTGATCTGTATCTTCATCATCTGGGATTGATGGATCTCCTTGCCAGTGTCAGGGAAAACGTAAAAGTTTGTGTGGGTCCCATCAGTCACAGTGAAGGAGAAACTATCCTGGCTGGTTTCTGTACCATCATGTCTGTAGCTGATAAGGTTTTCACTTAAGTCTTGTTTGGTGAAGCTGGTGACTGGGTAGCTGTTGTACAAAATCTGGCCATGCACAGGAATCTGAGTGATCATGGAGTAAACGGTCAGGTGTATCCCCATCTTCCACAGTCATCTCAAAAGGGGTGATCAGCCTGGTCTCCCCTTCCTCAACAACCAGGTCACCAATAGTTAGAATTGGCTATTTATTATCCACATCTGTGATAGAGACCCTGAAGGTACGAAAGTCTGGGTTATACCCATCTGTCACTTCAAACTCAAAACTGTCCATCTTCACTTCATCCTCTGCAGTGTTAATGTAGTAAATCTTGTTGCCAGCAAGCTGGAGCTGAGTAAAGGAAACAATGGGTACTCCAGGACTGTCTGAATTCTCTAGATGGCCCCGGATTGGGGACCAGGTGACACTGAAACAAAAATTTTCATCAGGACTGTTAACATCACTTGTGCTGAGCAGATCAGTTGTGAGTGTCACCTTCCCACCTTCTTTCAGAGTTACACCCTTGTTGATCACCTCAGGGAAGACTATATCAATGCTACCAATGGTAATATAGAAGTACCTGTCTATCAAAGCATTAATACCATCAGTAACATCAAATTTAATCAGATCACGCACTCCATGTAGGCCAGTATGAACATAGCTGATAAAACCCTGATCTAAATCATCTTTTGTGAAGTTTGTGCCTTGTGTAATGTTGCACAGCACTTTGTCTTGTCTGCTCAGATGCTGTAAGAAACCCTGCACAGGTGCCAAACGGATGACATAAACAAGGCTCTTGTCCTCTGAATCGATGTCGGTGGCCTTAAGGTCTTGACTAGAGATGACCTTTGACTTGCCGATCTCTACTTCCAGACCATTGTTGATTGCCATCCTGGGGGTCTCATCATCTACCAGGACCACCATAATCGGCACGTTCTGCTCCACTGTGTGGTGTCCATCAGTCAGCTGAATTTGGAAGCTATCTTCTTTTGTCTCTGAGTCATCATGTTCATACACAATGCTGGAAGCCTCCTGGATCTCCTCCGGGGTGAAGCTGTGAACAGGCACAGTGCCTGTGGACAGCTGCTGCACAATCTGCCCATGTTTAGGAGGGACAGCAATAACAAAATGCAGTTCATCTGGAGGCATGTCTGCATCGGCCCCGTTGAGGATGGGTGTGTCAATCACCAGGCTCATCCCCTCAAGCACCACGAATTCACGCACAGACAGCTCTGGCTTTTCATCGTTGGTGGGGATGATGACAATGGGGAAGAAATGGTGAGGTGAAAAGTTAACACCATCAGAGCACTGTAAAGTGAATCTATCCTCCACAGGCTCCACCCCTTTGTGAATGCTCTGCACATAGTTGACATGGCCCAAACGAACATCTTTGATGGAAAAAGCACTAATGGCACTATCAGCTTTAGACTTCTCGGACCCTGGGGCTGGATAGATATTCTCCAAATATCCTGAAGTGGACTGAGCTGTGACAACACACAAGATGTCATCTCTAGGAGTATCTACGTCCTCTACATCCAGCTGATCCAGAGTTAGAGTGCTCTTCCCTCCCTCCAGGACACTGAGCGGCTCTGCCGCAACCATCACTTCAGGTGCAATGCTGTCCACAGGCAATATAGTTACAGCCACACGGACCCTTTGTACTGTGCTGACGCCCACCACCCGTTCACTGGAGAGGTCAGAAATGGTGAGATTGAAAGAATCATACCTCTTTTTCAAGCCAATCTCTCCACTGGTGTGAGCGTAGGCTACAGTTCTGCTGATGAGGTCATGCTGGGTAAACCTTTCTGACTGCACTCCATCCACGAGGATGTTACCCAGCTTGGGTGGATCCTGCACAATGAAGGTCAGCACCAAGTCATCTGTATCCTCATCTGTACGTACCCTGGATAAGTGACGTAGTAATTTCAGCAGCACCATTTTCCAGGACATCAATGGCTGCTCCCACACGCCTGTCACGACCAGGGAGAGCAATACTTGGGTTTTCATCATCCACAGGCTGCACAGCAACCTTGACTGTGATTGGCACGTGGTGGACTCCATCACTCACTTCCAACTGGTAAGAATCAGTGGCAAATTCATCACCGCTGTGCTTGTAGGAGATGCTCCCACCAGCAATATGATCTAGCAGGAAAGATTCCCCTTGCACGATCAGACCCTCCTCCAGATAACATAGATGGCCATGCTCCGGAGCTTGAGTTACAGTGAAGACAATCTGGTCTGCAGACGTGTCCTCATCTGTGGCATCCAGCTGATGACTGGTGAGAAGGAAGCTGTTTCCTTCAAGCACAGTGAAGCCTGTATTGGTGATCTGAAGTGGCTGGTTGTCCACTGGCTGCAGGAAGAGAGTAAAGGTACCTTGGAGAGAATTGCCAGCGGAGTCCTCTACAAGGAAGGTGAACTGAACCACCCGTGGTGTGATCCCCAGCTCCTGCTCGGGGGGTTGATACGCTACCTTGTGGTGGTTGACCTGGGCTTGAGTGAAACGTGTAATGGACATCTCGGGACTGTCGGCCAACACAATCTCTCCAGTGACCACAGAGTGGTTCTCATCTGTGTCAGTTGGGCGTGTCAGTAAAGTGTACTTCAGCTCCCTGTCATCCGTATCCAGGTCAGTGTACAGTAAACAGTGCTTCTTAAAGACAGTCAGCTGGTATTCCCGCACTGTCATCTGCAGGCTAGTACCTGGGTACAGTGCAGGGGGCAGGTTGTCTACCGGTTGGACTCTGACAGTGAGCACGTGCTCCCCTGACCGGTTAGGGGGGTCGTGGTCATCCTGCAGCCAGAACACGACATGGCCGGTCACCGGGCTGGCACTGTGAGCTCCCGTGTGACGGAAGAACAGCCTCCTATTGAGGATGTCCTGCTGCAGCCACTCGCTCACCACCCTCTCATACACGTGTTCATCCTCCACAAAGTGCCAGGGGGAGGAAGAGGAGTCACTCTCCAACTCTGCTTCATTTTCTTTGCTCTCATAAGATGCTGGTTGCTCTGCCTGACACAGCAGCAGCTCACCAAAGGGGTGGGAGTGTAGTAAGGACACTGCAGAGTCCCCAACCAGGACAAAACGGATAGAGGCATCATCAGAGTCAATGTCTGTAGCACTGAGGACAAAAGGTGAGATTTGGACAGTCTGGTGCTCGCTCAGTACCAGCCCTGTATTTGCATTCAGCAGCGGTGGCTGATCATCATCAGGGGCAATGGTGATGGGGTATAGAAATTCAATCTGATGCTGCCCGTCTGTCATGCGGAAAATAATGTTGTCACTGTAGCTGTGCTCACTGCCATCGTGCTGGTAAATCACTCGCCCTGCTGCAAGCTCTGCAGCAGTGAAGTATTTGCGTCTGGGCGGTACACCCAGCACCTCAAGCCTCCCGTATCGCAGGCCCCGCGTGACGCAGACCTTCACCTCTTTCAGATTGTCCTCATCACTGATCTCCAGGTTGCCAGACAGGGGCCGTGACTGGCCCTCAAAGAGCATCAGCTGCGGGCCAGCCACGCGACTGAAAGCGGCCACAGGGGCCAACGCGTTCATGGGCTTTCCCAGGATCACGAAAGCAAAAGGCTCTGAGGCGGCACCGTCAGGGTCCAGCACTTCCATTTCCACCTGGAAAAGCCGCTCGTGGTCCGAGTCCAGTGTATAGGGGGCTGGTAAGCAATCTTCAGCTCCCTCACCTCCTGCTGCGAGAAGGCACCGAGGGGGCGGCCGGGGTCATCGGTGCTGAGCAGGAAGCCTTGCCGCCGCGGGTCGCTGGGCCAGGCAGAGACGAGATTGAAGATCAGGAGGTCCGGGGGGGTCTCCCGGTCCTCAGCCGCCAGCACGGCCGGGGTGAGGGCGAACTGCTCCACCTCCACCATCAGCAGCGCCAGGAAGCTGGGCCGGGGCGGCGTGCTGTCGGCTCCTTCGCGGGTCCGCACCAGCACCTGGAAGTACTCCCGCTGGCCGGGATGCGGTCCCGGCCGGGGGAGGCTCCCGGCTCGCAGCACGGCGGAGCAG
>NW_020799155.1:1002405-1029311 GCF_003259725.1 Athene cunicularia | reverse complement strand
AAAAAAAAAAAAAAAAAAAAAAAAAAAAAAAAAAAAAAAGGTTTCTGTTGGCATTACTACATTTTTGACATTTAGCCTACTGTTTCATTAAAGGGACAAGTTGCTTAAAGCTTTATGATTTCATGGGTTGTCTTTTTTTTTTTTCCCCCTCTAATTCTTCAGGAAAATATCAGCAATTTATTGAGTCCCACTGTGCATGAAAATTAATTGCTTACCCACTCTTAACTACCATAAAATAGGATTTTTTTTTTTCCATTCTTAGGTGTGTTCCAATATCTTTATCAACATCAACACATACTTAAATATAAAAGTGCCTAGGGAGACCAAGTACACTTCTCTGGTTTAGTACAAGGTCTATACCATCATCTGCTATTGGTTCATCAATGGCACTTTTTTTAAGCACAAGAACTTTCTCATACATAAGTTTCCATGTACACTAGACAGCAGTTCTGACCTCCATGAAAGTGTTCTCTGGAGTGAGGACTGAGCCCCTGGCATGGCTAACACTTATGAGCTTTTACTGGGACTTGTCCTTTCAGGAACACAAATCTATACAGCTTATTTTCCTTAAGCCAATGGGATGTTCCTGGGCAAATATAACTGGACTACTCAGTAACAAAGACATTGCTGAATAATCACTTACAGATAGAAAGGAGTTTTCTGTTCTTGATAGACTTAAAGTCAACATGCCAAATTCTGTTCTTTGGTAGAACAGTGAAACTAATAACCCAAGTGAAACATGTGTGTACATCTATACACAAACATGCAAAGTTCACAAAATTTGCATTTTTTTTCCATCCTTAATCAAATCTAGGCATTTCTTCTATAAGGAACAGTGCCAGTACACAAGGTCCATGTAAAACTGAATTACTGTATGTTGTTGCCATCAGGTTTCCTGGAAGGTAAGACAAATGTTCCCATTAAAATAAATGGAATGAGAAATTACATAAAAATTGTAATTGAACAGAAGTGTGTTGGGCAGGAGAAACCAAGGAATTGCTTTCCCATTTATTTGTTCTCAACCTACTTCTATCTTTCAGTTTGTTGTGAGGTAGTATAGTTATCAGAAATACAACCACGCACACTAAAAAAAAATAGATTATGTTTTATGAAGTTATGGAAACCTGACAATAAAGTGTTGACAAACTAAATCCAAGCTATATGCAGTGGTTCTTACTGCCTTGCTCATACCTATTCTTGACTTGTGCACAGTATAAGAGTTGTTTTCTCCTCTTTCTGTTTCACTAGCTTTGAAAATATTTCGTCTTTATGTCACTGAAGCCAGTCCTATAAGCATGTAGAAATATGTGCTCATATTACATGTTAAAGTTGGTGGAAATGCTTTTTGCAGAAAAGGAGTATTTGTTTTTCCAGCTCTTATGACCTGATTCAAAGCCCTCTAAGTCCTGCAGTAACCTTTCTGTTGCCTTTGATGGGTTTTGGATCAATGGTAGTTGTAGAAGCTATTTAGAATCAAATTCAAAGAATTGTTAAAGGCAGACAAAGACTTGCCCATGTGGCTTCATTGTGCCTCAGTCAAGTGTCTTCCTTCCTGCAGTCATATTCCAGTTAAAAAACCCACTTTCAATATTAAAGCAAGTTATGACTAATGGTAGAGATCAGACAGTCAAAAAAACATGGATTCTTGATATCAGTGAAAGATTCTAGAAATCTTGATTTATCATGTTAGTCCAGTTTTACTGTAGCATAACTACAATTAAAAAAGTGGAAGTTGCCCATTTTTTCTCTATGCTCTACATATCTCTTAATAATACTCCCAATCCCAAATTAGGCTCAATAACATTTCTGTTCTACTTTCACATAAGAGCATAAGGCATTCATAGCTAGGAGACAGTCCAAACCTTGCAGCCCAACATACACACTAAGTCCTCAAGTTCTAAGGCTGTGTGGGTTTTTTTTGGTGTTTTTTTTTTGTTGTTTTTGTTTGTTTGTTTTGGGTGTTGTTTTTTGTTTTGGGTTTTTTTTTTTAAAAAAAAGGAAAGCAAAACCAGCTGCTTGGAGGGTTCATTAAGCTGGAAAATCTCCACCTGTTCCATTAGAAATAGTATATCTTAAAGTGTTACGCTGACAAATTGTGTTTAAAAAAGCAGAGTTAAGGAACACCTTGCAACTGTTCCCTTCTGAATCAATTTTCCTTAAAAATCACACAACTCTAATTTTGAATACACAAGCACTGATGCACACGTTGACCTCTAATAACCAAGTAGGCTGAGCCAATCTGACAGTTCACACTGGCAAACCTCTGATGTGTTGAGAGTTAAGGTTTCAGAGCCAATTACTATGGAAATTGTGACTTGCAGTCCAATACAGCAGGCTTTCCACAGAACTAGACTTAACAGTAATTGCACCAAGATCCTTTTTCAGTCACACAAATACACATAAAATTGAAACTAGAAAGTTGTTTGAATTAATATTTGCTACATAAGTGATGTGTGAGCACTTTAAACAGACAGTATGTCTTCCAAAAACTCTTTCTGATGGTTATTTCTCATGCTTAACAATGAGCATTATAAGCAAGTCTTAACAAAGCATCAGTTAAATGTGTGGAAAAATACAGAGATACAACAATAGATCAATATTTTTGCTTACCTTGGAATTTGTTGCCCACTTGTCTCTGAATTCACTATTGGTTGTATGGCTTCAGCTTACTCCAGTTTAAGCCTCCAGTCTTACTGACTGGACCCTTCAATGTTTTGGAATGGTGTTCAGCGGTTTGGAACATCTAGCTTGGTTTCAAGTTTTAAAAAAATAAATTACTCAGCTACTAGTGTTAATCCATCTTTTTGTATATCACATCTTGAAGTGAAGTAAGAGGAAATGTTTTCTTGGGTTGATGGAGATGTTGGAGGGAAGGGACTCAAAGATATTCAAATTGGAAGACATGAATGAATCTTTAAAAAGCCTAAAAATAAGTAATTTATTGAATTAAACTAATGAATGTAACCATTTCACTATGTGCATAACTACACCTGCTTTGGTTTTCTTTTAATGTATTTGTTTCATTTGTGAATGGCAGTAGGAGATGCAGCAATGACCAAATTAGACATCTGTTCCCCATCTTGGAAGCAATTAGATCTCAATTCCATAGTACTAGTGTCAGTCAAGCACTGCTTTGCAAGGCTGAGCATACCGGTGCTACTTTCATTCAATATGCTTTTGATAAAAGTCAGCAAGGGCTCCCTTATGCAGAGGAGATGCCCTGGTTTGGAAACGTCAGGACCCTGCTCCATATCTTATGAGAGTTTTTGCTGTGTGATCTGACTTCTGCCTGCGCATGAGGTGCCAAACACCCCTGTTTAGAGGCAGCAAGTAGTACAGCAGTCCCTGGCACTGTGCACCTGGGGATTCTGCAGGCATACTGATATTTATCTGCATGCTGCCTTTGAATTTTGTATGGGCTTTGCCCCCACCCCCCCTCCAAAAAAAAGTAGTTCCCACACCGTCACATTTGTCTGCAGAAGATATTAAGCTATACTGTATCATGGCACAGATGAATGAGAGCACACTTGTACCTGCACTTTTAGGCAGCAGACTTACTACACTTTACAGTCCACAGGGAAACAAGAACCCTTGAAGAAAATAGAGTGGATCTGCAAGATCTCGTACTATGAAATATGTGTACCTATTCTGGTAAAATAAGATGTTGAAATTCTGCTGTTGTACATTCTGAAGTGCTCTCTGCTGGGAACTGTTATCCTGATAAGCTCTCTGTGTATAGATAAACGTGAGTGCGTACATATGTACAAATTTGATTTCTAAAACTCAGCAGATTTATAGGACTTTGGGGATGGCAACACTGTAGTCCTTAAGAACTCAAGAACTAGAACGAGTTTATAAACCTCAGTTCCAGGCTAAGATCTTAGAATTGCACTACTGTAATTGTTTCTTCTGTTGTATTCTAAAGAAATTTTAAAATACTCATACAAGTTAAAAAAAAAAAAAAAAAAAAAAAAAAGAAAGCATCACTGAAGACCCTTCCCTAAATTCAGGGTACATAACCATGCAGCAGAGAACAAGGCCTGGAGATAAATCAGCCCCTAGAATCTGGATGATCTGGCCGTATAAATGAACAGCCACACAGTCAGAAGAAGATCTGCTGCAACTTCCATCTAAAGCATATACTTTTGAGGTTTTTTTTTTAAAAAATGTTTGTAAAAGCCCTTTCACATTTCCTAATGAACTTACATTTGATTTCTGCACTGCCTGAAGTCTTGTCAACATAAGGAGGAATAGCTGGTGATTCTTAGGAACTTTAGCATGAACCCAGAACTATCCACTTTGGCACCTTTTTTAGGGAGAGATCTGGATCAGGAGGCTACCTCGAATGTCTAAGTGGAATTCTAAGAATATCCTCAGTAAGTAAAAACTACGTATGGCAAAAAACCTAAAAGAGATCAAGTTAATTTGTGCAGTGTTTAACTAGTATAGTTTTATGTTTCACTTCAAATAAGTAAGCATTCCACAAGTAAAGATTCAGCCGATGCTTGAATGTTTTGTTATATCAGTATAATGACTCCTCACTTTTTAAATAATTAAAGGTAAACAAAAATATTCAAGAGACTACTTAAATAGTGATAGGAATAACCTTAAGACTAGCATCTTTGACTCCAAATCAGCCTCATATTGAGGTGTATTGGGACCTTGCACACTTGTTCATTCTTCCTTCCCCTCCCCACTGTAAATCAAGAAGGATGTCATGGGATCCAAAATTATCATTCATGCAACACCCCTCAGCCCCAGTTCATTTGAAATGCTGATTTACATACTTCACGTTAAAGCACAGGGCTCCCTGCATTCTGGATGAGCAGATATGATAAACGAAAGCAAACCAATGCACTAATTAGAAGCTTTTTATGTAAAATTATTTTAGGGTTAGATCACAGTATTACTATGAGAACACAAGGTACTTAAATCCATGTCTAAGTTAAGAGAGCTACCTCTGAAGTTTAAGTAAATTGAATTGTCAGTCCTCACTTAGAATTGAGAATCTTCTAATGTTGTACAAGTGCATGCAATGGCTTCCCTATGTTTGCATAAATTTTGCATATTACTGTAAAAATACAATTACTATTGAAGAACTTTATAATTATTACAAAACTATCAGATACATCATGATGAAGTTTCCTAAGCAAACTCTATGACCAGCTAGAGCTACATAAATGTTCTTCCTTCTATATTAACATTGAAAATATACACTAAGTAGTCCATCTATAATATTCTTTTCCTCACAGACTGATTAGTTCTTAGTCAGATGTAATTAAAAAACAGGTAACAATGTGATATTGAAAGTGATTGAATACTCTTCAATTTTTAGAAAGGTCTATTCCATTTAAACAGGAAAAAACCTGATGCTGCAGCTGACATCCTCAGGACCTCTTTATACCCTCTCCACCTTGCAGCTGCAGAGCACAGTTGAAGTCCAGGAGCTCCCTGTGGAATGCTCCAATAGGCATTTCATACCATAACTCTCCCCTATGATGGAGCCAGCAGCTTCATTAAGTTTGACTGACATGGTGGAGCAATTGGGCAGTGACACATTAAAAACATCAAGTTCCCCCGTGCACAAGGCTCCTAAATTCATGGCTTTGCTGTCCCTTTGCTAATTTGCAGTAGCATTCTGGGGGACATCGACAAGGCTTTCAAAATCCATAACTATTTGCAAAGACCAGCTTCTTTCTTAATCTTAAATGTTAGTGTCAGATTCAAAGCATTCTGCCCAGGCAAAACGGTATTCGACCATGAGGAGAGAGGGAAACAAGTTGTCTTTGGTACCTGGCTCCAGATACACCCTGGGGCAATTCTACCCAGTGTTGTCTGTCCTCCATCCCCCACCCCCCCACCCCAGAGTCAAGTTCTTCAGAGTGAAGGGGAAATGTAGTCACCTAAACCCATGTGCTCCTGCACACACAACAGTTCAGCCCTGTACATATGAGTACAGCAGCATTTGCCTTTAAATGCATTCCCAGACTGCCTGACCAGTACAGTACAGGCATGTAACAAGAAAACCAACCCTTCCTCTTCTCTCCAAGAAAGTTAACATCTCAAAGACCTCATAATCATTTCTGCAGAACACAAAGGTAGAACTAGAGAGCTGCATTGGGACAGGCGTATTTTGAACCGATGTGGTTGCTAAATCAGTTTAACAGAGTTAGTCACTGGATATGCTCATGGTTTTCCTATCCGTGAAAAGATCAGGGATAAATTCTCTAACCACACGATAGTCCAGAGCAGAAACAGATATTGCCTTGCACCTCAATTAAGAGAAAGAAAGACCATGACCAAAGACTAGACACTGCTATTTCATACATTCATATTTCTCCAAGACGTTTACAATGTCCATCTTAAAACTGTACTTATATACAAATGTAATGAGACCCCAATGGTTATGTTCACCTTTGAAGAGGTATAGAAACAGAAAGTAGCCTTTTATTCTTCTCACTCAAGTTTCAAAAACATTGCAGTGTACGCACGCTTCATCTGTGTTTGATTTCTGGTGGCCAAGTAGCTACCCAGGCATGTTTACTGAATGCACGGCACTGATTTCCTTCCCTCCTTCGTGCTGCAGGTGTTCCCTCTGATATTTCCTGATTTTATAGAAGATACGCAGACAAACTTCTGCTCAGGTAGGTTAGGTTACAAATTTATCTAATACTCTACTGCCTATAATCTTCCTTCTGTCTTAAACAAGTAAATCCCAAACCATGCATTGGGTTCTTTGAAATGAATGGACTAGTCCTTTTCTTCTTAATACCTCTCAGTACTCTTTAGACTAGGAAAAGGTCAACAAGGTTGTTCACATGAGCACTACCAACATCAGAGAGGATTACAGAATTAATAGCTGCCGTGAGATCTGCTCAGGTAGACTCGACAGCCTTTCATGCAAGCAGCCCACTACTCCAGGCAAAGCTACTCTGACAGGAGAAATGGCTAGAAAGCTTTAACTCTTTCATGCACACAGAGGAGCTGCCCATTCACTTCTGTATGGAGCAGATGCAAAAAGTTTGTGGGGTAGAACAAGAGCACATTTGTGAGCCACTGTTCACTGCAGAGATTTATTCAAGAGGTGTTGAGTCCTCTAGCTGTCACCCTATTGGAAGAGAAACTATGCAACTTTAGAATGCATCTCACCACCTATGAAAGTTGGTAGATATGAAAAATAAACAAGTCAGTCAAAGGAAGTTAAAGAAACCTTAAGCTAAAACAAATGTCAGGTATTTTACCACAATACAGAAATACAGCAATAAATCATATCCATTAAATATTTATGGATAAATTTAAAAAAAAAAAATATATCAAATACAAAAAAGTTATAAGGTATTGTCACAACTGTCCATATTTTGTCACTGTAAATTCTGTTACACAAAACAAAAGTGGCTGATATGCCAGATATTTTCTTATCTTTGCAGGATAGATTAAATAAATTTGGTTTTCCATGTCAATTTGGCCCATTTATCAACTGGCTTTGTTTCCATCAAATCTGCAAAATTTTATTTAAATCCATTCTTTAGCAGAGTATAATTTGATAACTCTTTGCTCACCCACAATTGTTAGAAGCTACTGCCACTCTGGAGACCTGCTCCCTATATTTACAAAATCAAAAGCATTGGGGAGGCTTTAAGAATTGGTAATTTCTCATATTCTGAAGGAGAAAATTGCATGATTTTGTAATGACTGATGGATTAAGAGAACATAATAGACAAAAGAAGGAAGAACAGTGGGATTGGTGATAAATCCTAGGAAACTAATTAGGTTAATCCCATTTTATTTGTAAGAGCCACTACTTTCACTCTATACTGTTACGTAAAACACAACTATTATTCTTTTAAGAGTAGCCCAAACTTAGAAATCTGAGCTGAATCTATCCCTGAAGATTCCCCAGCCCTGTAGGAACTATTCAATTGCGCTGAAGCCAAAAATCAACGTTTGAATATTCTACTAGGAATGGACAAAGTTGTCCTATATTTGTATCAGTTTTTCCATACAGATTTATCTTCGGCAACATACTGTGGATTTTTGACATGTGATGTGCTGCTACAATGATGCAGTGATATGTCTGCTTAAGACCTATGAAACCAGATGCTACCCATCTTATCTGCACCATCTGCTCCGACAGATATCAGAGGATCTAAGTTCAAATTCTAGCTGTTGTATGTTAAATATAAAGAGGATTTAGTTGGCTCCCAGTCAGTGATCCCATTCTGCTCTAGGGAGTCATAAGCGTACTCCAATATTCAGGGGATCTAATCCATATCTTTGGGACAAATATTCTTGCATTTCTCAAAAAAATTAGAGCAAAAGCAAATTGCCAGATCACAGCAGTGCTTTTCCAAAATTCCTGTTCTGTGAGGTGACAAATAGTTCCTACTTGTTTAGCTTCCCTGTAAAGCAGAAAAATACTCTACTATTAATGCTATTTGAAAAATAATCCCCTTTTCATCACCACCAAATACCTCTACTCATATGCAATCTTTAAAAGATTCTAGAATTGTCTTCCTACTTCATTGTTTTTATTTATGTTAAATGAGGAAGTTATTCAGATTCATCAGACAAAAGAGACTGAATGTAGGTGCTTGAAATATTACCAAGCTACTCAAAACAGCCCAGAGGGGAGAAAGAAAGCAGTAATACTTACTTGACACATAAACCCTGGAAAGTTGTGAGTAGACCAGGGTTCACCTGGAGGTTTTGCTTGTTTTCTTTTTTGACAAGATGTTCTCTTCCAAATGGAAGCACGTATTTGACTGGAAAACCAGCTTTTCAACACAGACATCTACTTCAGAGGTATGAAGTAGATACTTATCATGCAGAGAGCACTCATTAAACCAGTGGAATCAGCAGACAGATCCAAGCCTGGGGTCCAGGCAGCGCAGCTACATGGGAGGATGGTGCCAAAAAGAAAATCTGCGGCACACATCCACCAGGCAGCCTGGGGCAAAAGGCATAGGGGAGCATTTGAACATGGGTCTCCCACATCCCAAATTAATAGCTAGACTAGATCAGGTGAATCCACTCCCTTGGAGAATCTCAGGTTACCCTTAAGACAGCATAACATATTTTAGGCTTTTCCCTCTTCTGACATCTCAACACACAGTTTCTTGCCTACTCTGGTCATCAGATTGTTGCAGAGAAACAGCAAGAGACTTGAAAGGTTCACTTTTTCTTTGCTCAAACTTTGAGAAAATAGTTTCTGACAACTCTTTTAGAAGAGCAAACGTATAAAATCTACCAAAAAAACATACACAGGATAAATATTTGACATCAATGTCCACAGTAGGATGTACATGTGCTCTGCACATGCACCAAAATTAGCCCTGTTTCACTTTCCAAGGCACAGTACAGATGTCGCAAACATGACTAGAAGGATGCTGCTCAGTGAGAGCACAGGCAGAAGAAATAACTAATGCTGTGTCTCATTTTACTTGTTTTTCCACTCTGCACCCCCAAGAAAAGAATCACTTTTGCCTTTTAGTGAGCACATCTGACTTCACATTGCACACTTATTTTAAACAATTAAAATGTTAATGAGAACTGGCACAATGTAAGTAAAGGCTAGGCAACTTTGTGAAAAGAAAGACTATGCACAGTAAGATTAAACAAATACAAGGCTAGAATAGAAGTAATTTTTTAAAAAGAGAGAAGAGAGAGAGAGAAAGAGCTTTCTTACTGAAGCAAGAAACCTCTTTTAAGCATTTCTGCTTAGATAGGGTCACCACCACTCTTTGATCAAAGCATCACATGTAAGACATTATGCACAAAACTGTCAGAATTCTTCTCCCATGATCCCCAGCCATGCATGGAAAGCAATAAGCTAAGCCCCCAGCTGAGGCAGGAGACCTATCAACCCATTCCTCCAGTGTTACATTGCTAGATAGTCAAATCATTGACTTTATACAGTAGTCACTATGCATATATTGATTATATATAGCGAGTCAATAATAAATCAAGAGATGAATCAGATGCTACAGGCGTTGTATGAGCCTCCCATAACAGTCCTACTTTATTCCAAGTCTTCTGTCCAGAAGTCAACACCATCAATAGAGCAATAAGTACTTATGCTTATCATTAGTACCTCCACAATGTCTATGTCTAAACAGCAGTATATTAAATCTAACTCTTATTATCAGTTTGGTCTCAAAAAAATTAAAGAAAAGATAAACATCCTTTTCAATTGCTCCTGATTAACTGACTTTCAATATATTTCAGCAATACTCCTGAGGTTCACATTTGGCCATTCGTTTTCCTAATATGGATGTTGTGTTTTGTCTCTCCAGGATGTCTCAACACACATTCAGAATCCATCACCATTCAGAGGCATCAATCCTTTCCTTCTGAACTGCTTCTCTCCCTAATCTTTGAAAATGTCACACTTGAGATAGTTTTTAAGTTTAAGTTTGATAGCTCTATGGTTTGCAAGGCAACAGAAGTGCTTTATTTTGAATACGTACATGTGGAAAACTGCAGTGACAGCTACCTCTAGATTTTTGTATATCTTATCAGAACTCCCTATAAAGTTATAACTGTTCAACTCAAACTATAAAAATATTAGAAAAGTCTGAGATAAACTGCTAAAGAATCATATTCTATTATTCTGCCACATTGCATTGAAGCTGATAAGTATTAGGAAATATAAATCTCTAAATATCAAATGAGAGTTCTCATGCTAGGAACTGCAGACAGTGTTTAAGAGTCAGGTGCTCCTCTGAGCTTTTTACTAAAGTAAGAGATCTGAAAGTCTGCTAGGCTAATATTAAAATCCTCACTAACACCACTTTGCAGCAGCTAAGGATGCAGATGGGGTGTAATCTGATAACAACCAGGAAGTTCACAGTAGCTCCAGCAGCCACAAGAACACTTTTGTTCCAACTGGAGAGCTTATTTTAAATTTGGAATACTTTTTCAAGGCTAACTGGTACAGTTCAGTGGAGGATATATCAAGTTTAAGATTAAGAGCATTCACTAATACAACACTTTACATTGCCAGTGTAAAGAGAAAGACAAATACCAACATTATACAACATAGCAAACTTATTGCAACCTAATAAGATGTGGCTATTGACGTTACTAGTGCTCTTTACTTCATTCTATACTACTGAGCTCTCTTCTCCATTTATTGATTACATACCTCAGTAAAGAAACTGTTTAAATACAGTGTCAGATCAAAACAATCATAATACATCTTCAGAAACCACTTATTTGGATAGGGATAATGAGTTTACGGATCATACTTGACAGCAACTTGCAAGGTCCACAACACATCCCAGGACATCACAGGCAGTTTAAACACATTAAGCAATCAGGGGCTGAAGCAGAACTGGCTGTGCACAGGTCCAGCAGCAAACACAAGGCACCTGGCATATAATAGCAAGGTTAACACAAATGTGTAAGAGACTGTCAGGAAGTATAAAGTACTATCACTTCACCAAACTGTAAATAAACTTAGAATCGACTTAGAACATATCCTACAGTTTCTGTCCTTTAACCAGCCTCACACAGCATCAAGCACTCCGGCTCAGCCAACTGGTATTTATTTGTATAATCCTACAATCACTATGGCCAATCAGAAGCAATTCCCCCACTCACACAATAACAAAGTTTGAAACAAGTTGTTATTTACAGCTTAAGTCTTTGAAAAAAAACCCCACAGTTTTAAAGCATCAGCTTAGAAGCCATTAATAATTGTAGGGTTTAAGAAGTACTATAGCAGCTTACTCACCATAACTGCAAAATAGAAATAGTGCTTTAACCCTGATCAATCAGTGAGAGACAACAACTATACCAATTTATTTAGTAATATAAAATCAGACTGTGGCTCACTAGTTCAAAACAAGTTTGAACATCACATGGCATTTTAGATTCAACTGTTCATGCTGCGTTCCCCAGGGCACACAAGGGACCTCAGAGGTACTGATAAAGGAGACCGTTGCTCTCCATCCACAAACACCACACCTCTAACCATTCCAGAACAGCAGCGAGCCTTTCCCAAGGTCAGATATGGAACCACTCATGGTGTCTTCTAAGGGTTCAGCACCTAGGAAGTTGCTGCTTTGCAGCATATGCCAAAAGAATACCCTGCACTGTGGCATTATTGCAGCAGGTTTTAGCTAGGAACATAACCATGACGTGGTAGGAGCTCTAGCTAAAAGAAACTTGGCTTTTGTATCAGAAAAATCATCTCTGAACAAATGAAATGCTACAGAGCTTTTTCTTGTTCTCTTCCTTGACAGAACAGTCGCCTAGTATTTCTCAATAGAGTCACAAACATTTTGGCTAGTCACATAGTCTAAAAAGAAAATGAAAACACACACCACTGACCAAAACCCAGACAAAACCTATTCATAATATGAAACAAACTAAGCAGTGAACAAAATTAAGACTATTTGTTAAGACTATTTGGAGAGCTATACAGTTTGGGTTATTAGTAAGAGAAAACTTCCCAAGTTTAGAAATGGAAAAAAAAAAAAAAAAAAAAGAGAGAGAAAACTTACTAAAATAATTCAAACACATAGGGAAAAAAAAAGAGCTGCCTACCTCTACAAGTGGTGACAAATACTCGCTTTCACAGGCTTGCCAGTAGTCTTTTAAAAGTTCCACACCCTCAAGTTAGCCTTATCTACTAAACCGTGACCTCTGCAAACTGCTGTGCTAAAGCCTGATGAGGAGATTCAGGTGTTGCTCAGCTGCCCTGACTGGCACCAGCCTCCAACACCTGGGGAAGGTGCTGCCCAGCTCCCCCAACAGCTGAGGTCAGGGGAGTCATCACATACATGAAACAACCTCCTTGTTCTGAGTTTGCAAGACCAGAGGCTAAATAAGAAAGGAAACAAGCTCTGGATTAAACTATATAATTTCTTTGGTAGGGTTTTGGGGAGTTTATTTTTTGTTTTTGTTTTTCTTGTAAGCTTACAGATTTTGAGAGGAAGAGGCTTTACAGCAAAACCTTCTATAATTTGTAGCTGCTTTGAAGGCAGAAAGGAAGGTTTTTGATCACAGTATGTTCACATTGTCACAGAGAGACTATTGTAAGTCTTCCATTGCAAACATTGAAGTCCTTTATTTAAAAAGACCAATCCCCTCCCAACACTCTGAAATAACTCCCTCATCAAAACTTCTTTCCCTACTCTAATAGTGTGTTTGGAAACACTGAACAAGGAGAGCAATTCATTTCAGGCTGCAGCGTGCATACAAGTCCTCATCATATCATATATTTGCAAACTATTGGTTATCCTCCATTTACAGCACTGAGTTTCACAACAGGTAGATTTTATGAGTTTATTAATTTAGGTGCATTGATAAGCCAAGATGCAAGCTATTTTGAATTGGTTCTTCTGGCAATTATTTAAATCTTTGATTTGAACAACACTCAGAGGTTATGTGGCCAAAAGTTCTCATACTGTACTATACATGTACTTACATATTTCTAATTCTAACTATTTAGTTAACATTAAGAGCATGATAAAGTTTATTAGAAGTATGCCACAGCATGGCATTGTCTCAAAGCCTTTACGTTCCCTATTTTCTAAACTGTCTTTAAATTTAATGTCTGTCTTGTTATCATAAATATTAGAAACCTGCAGTGCCAGTATCTGTGCTTGCCATTACCAAAGCCACAAAAAGATAGGATCATCCTCCTATTTCTCTTAGTTACTGTCCCGGTTATACATCCAACATTTGCATTAGCCTTCTTAACAACACTCGAAAACTCACACTGAGTTATGCTCTGGGTCTGCCTGCCTTCCAGGATATGGGCCTGGAATTCCTTGATCTTAAATGCATGTTTCATGGTCCTTTTTTTTCCCCATAAATATAGCCAAATATTTGGCTAGTCACAGAGTTGAAAAAGAAAATGAAAACACACACCCCCAACCAGAAAACAAACAAGAAATTGTTCAGTAAGGAAACTGTAGCGCTCATATGCCTGACTGGATCCACACATCTTTACAGTGAATACTACACACCCTTAGATTAATGTTAGGATTTTCTTCAGGCTTTTCTTAAGAGAAAAATTATTCTTGTAAGTAACACAGGGTTGCTCATCATCACTTGCATGTATAAATTGTGCCTCAACAGTTCACTAGGTAGGGTTTCTGATTTCTTATGGACTAATTTTTCTGAAAAGGCATGAAAAAAACACATTTAGTGTTGCTTACCTAAACCCACACACTTTTACACATTTTCATTAATGTATATAAAAAACCAGCAAGGGCATCAAAAGAGCTTGGAACTCCTACATAAGCTGTTTTAGAAAACCAAACCCACCATGATGTTCAGGGCAAAAACCCTAAATAAGCAAATCCCACAAAAGACATAAAATGCACTTCTAGGTCTCAAGAAACATTCACCTCCTTTTTACAGCTATGTTTCACTTGAAAAGTCTACCCTGAGATGTTTTGGCAGTAGCATGAAGCTTACAGCTGGCTATTGGCATTCCTTTGTCAGTTTTTGCTCTGTCTGCCACAGAATAATATGATACTTGAAACTAAGCGCACCAAACATTAATTGAAGCAGTAATAAGCAGGCAAAGGATATTTCCTAGACATTAAGTGACCGAGAGAAGCTGATACCCTTGGGATTAACCTCAGGTGCTTATTAACAGCTAGGAAATACCCCGCATGCTGTGCTTTTTTTGCTTTGAAAGATTTTAAAGAAAAATCTCTCTTGTTAAGGTATTTTATAATTAACAATGGTTTTGATCAACAAATATAATACAGAATATTCCCAAACATTGCTTATATTTAAAACAATACAGGTCTTTTGTATTGCCTTTGTATCAAGTTCAGCAAATATTTCTCAGTTTAATCTAATTAGTGGAGAAACTAATTTTCTACTTGTAAGAGATCTCTTTTGTCTATCATTTCTTCAAGAACTTTTAGAATATAAAGGATGCATGACAGTTGTCTGTGAGACTCTAAAACCTTAAGATTTAAAAGAATACAGGGATTTCCATCCTGCCTACATTTCTGACAAGCTGCCTTCTCATCTTCGTAGAGCATATAAGAGATGTCTGTCAACAGAAACAGAAGTTATTGTTAGCTGGCTTTAAAAAGATGTCTTTAGAGATAATTTGTTCTGTAGGCTAAATGTAGGGTTTGTCAAACAAAAGCATCCTATAATCTTCTTTAAGCACATGCCAACAACACAGTCCCAAGGTCCCAGCCACACAAACCTGTTAACATTAGTGAAACCCTGGCCCCTCTGAAGTCAACAGGAGCTTTGCAGCCAAGTCCCACAAGTATCTGGTTCATTAGTATAAAACTTCCATATTTGATTCATTTCTCTGATCACCTATTATGCCCAAAGTACAGCAAAATATCTTTGCAGGTTTCAGATATCTGCATGCTTGTCAAACAGGTATGTTCAGGCCAGACAGCAAACACCTCTGGAATAGCAGGTCTTGAGAAATGGAGAACATTGTAAAGCTTTGCAAAAAGGTATTTTGCTATATTGGGCCCGTCAAGTCTTGCAAGCGAGGTGAGAACAGATCCTTCTTTTTTGGCAAGTTCCCACTCCCTAGAATACTTGTCTAGAAATAAGATTTCATTTTTAATCGAATGAAGAGCCTAAAAATAAGTCACAAAAGTATGAAACATTTTTTTACCTTTTAAAGGAACAAATGACAACCGTCATTTGCTTCATTTATTTCCATTCATTCATTTATTTTCATTTGATGGAAAACAGATGAAGGGAGGAGAGGCAGGCATTTACACTGAAACCAATAGCACTTCTCCTACCATTCTTGTCTAACTCATCCTCCCCAACACATAGAAAGAGAAATCAATTATATTAGCATAGGTGTACGCATCTCATTTCTGTGTAAATGTTTGCCCACACAGCTTTGGCAGTTGAACACCTGAAGTTATGGAGGTGGTACAGGGCTCTGGCTGGCTGTGCCTAGAAAGTAGCTATGGCATGTAAGAAAAGGAATTCAGGTCAGAGTCAAAACACAGACATAAGCCTCCTTCAGCAAGAAAGATGTAGTTACAACATGATTGAACAACATATTTTACACAGTTTGCTGTTTTGTAATGGCTGCATGCATGTGCTAGATTAACAGAACTCCACACTTTGCCCTCATCTCAGCTACCCTGGTCTCCTGTTGCCCACCTTGAACACAGCTCCATCGTGGAGGTGACCTGATCTTCCCAGGACAATCTCACTTGACTACACATTTGAGGGCATCGTGACAAACTTCTGCACCAGGACTCAGCCCAGTCACATTTCCCCTAATGATCCTACTCCCCTCCATGTTCTGCTATCACTTTCCCTGGATCTGCTCTCAAAGTCCCCTCAAGTTGTTTTTGTGGCATATCCTAGAGCTACATAGGCCACTGCAAACCTTGTCTATGCTCCTCATAATCCACATTTATGGAGGAGGAGCTATAGGGTTTAGGGGAATTTAAATAGTTTCGTTTTTCCTCCCCACTAACATGAATTCCTGCAACTTTGCTCCCACAATTTTCCTCACAGCTGGTCAGCTTGTTCACCTTTTACAGGACCTTATTGACTGACCTACTCTCACCCATTTGAAGCCAGTCTAACTCAATTCTTCAACAGAGGAAGGTGAACCAGAGTAAATGCAACTCAGCAGCAGTTCTCTCCCAGAGCCAGTCCACCCTGTGATGCTACCAACAGTCCAGAAAATAGGGACTCAAGCTCCCATGAATCTCGTAATTAGTTCCAAGGCAACAAAAGCCACCAAAATTATCCAGAAAACCAAACCAAACCAAACCAAACCAAACCAACCAGTAATTGCTTATTAATCATGTTTTTCTGAAGATATCTTAGGACCTTATTTGTCTTTACCTGTAGGAAAAATGTGTTGAAGTTTCGATCCAACTCCAGAGTACTGTACATTGTTTGAGAATAAAGTTGACCTTTGAAAGGAAATTGGTACCAACACATAACAGCAATATAATGCAGCAGTGTTTCTCTACAAACTGAAACTGTCTATCAACAGGCAAGCCAAAATAAGGTACTAGAATTTGATTTACAGATTAGATAGATGTGATCAATGTAACCTGTAAGCTTGTAGGTATGATAATGTGATATGCAGTACTGTGCTGCAAGGACAATATTGTTTAAAATGAAAGATTTTTCTTTTCTCATCCTCAGAGAATGGCTGCTTGTCATCTTTGAATTTAAGTGAACTGATTTTTTAATCAATTTTTAGTATTCACAAATGATAATTCATTGTTGTAAGTTAACACCATACTTCCAAAAGAGGAAACATTTTTTAGGGAACTATGTACAGCGTGAGCCTGTTTGCGTAAGTGAAGAGCTTCCCTTTTTCACTCCCCCAAAAAATCAGAAGCCTCTTTCCTCCTTTACTGTTTTCTCATAGAAAACACTCAAAAACCTGAGACATGTAACTGATCCCACTGTCTGCTCTGTAATCTCTTACATGTGGTCAATGACAATGCTTTGCTTTAAATCAGCCTCATTTAGAAGGACCAGAGTGATTTACACAGGTAGGGAGAACCAGCAGACAGATTCAAGTAACATTACTTAGTTAACAATAACAGTCTATTGGCAATGACACCTAAAAGCATTTGATTAATCTTGTTCTCTTTGACGTGCTCTCGTTATGGGAGTAATACATAATCTCCGGTTTCCAGAGACTTCCTGGATGTCTGACTACTTCACCCTCACAGCTGACTGACTTTCTTGTATCTTTAATGTATGGTTTTAACAAATCCTACTTGTGCCTAATCTCTTCTCAGACATCCAGTGGGTCCAATTATGTAACTTGAAAATTTCTTCAAGAGAAGTAGAACTCCAAACTGCTTTCCTCCTATCTGAAGTCCTGCTATTCATCCATCTCCTGGCTTTAAAACAAAACTATAATCCATAGTCACAGCACTCAAAAAAAAAAAAAAAAAAAGAAAAAAAAAAAGGAGTGATCATTTACAAGAGAACAAATATCAAGGTACTTCATACTTAAATGACAATTTGATATGAAGCATGGTGGCATCTGGTTGCCTTGAAAACCTGTCTTCACAGGTAGTGAAACAGATAAGTAAAGAAAAGCTCAACCAATTCAGTAAAACTCGAATTTAGTAGAATAGCTCACAGGCACTTCTGCATCCCGTTCATCAGCCAGGTCCACAGACAGAGAAATATAGCTATTGTACATACACAAATAGGGAGGAGACAGCAGGGCAGGCCTCTTCCCATCCTCTCTGACAATGGCAGATGGAGATAAATGGCACTGACCGCATGGGGAGAAAACCTCATTTCATTCCCAGCACAGTACCACATCTGAGGCTGGTCAGTCTGTCTCACTGGCTGGGTGAGATTTCCCAGTGCCACCTGACTGACTCAGCTCTGCTTACTCATGCTCCCAAAAATTCCTTCTGAGAAGTTGAAGGCATGAGGAACTGTTCATACAAAACAGAACAGGTGAAGCCTGTTTGAAGTAGCCTTCCTTTTGATAGTGAAAGAAAGATTTTGACTGCTTCTCAGTTAAATAGAAGTAATTTAGGTAACAAACCAGTCAGAGTTCTGTGGCTGCTGGACACAGGCAGGAGGGACAGGATTCTGCCGAGGGAGGCATTCGTGTTTTTAACCTTTGCAGTTTCGAGCCAGTTACAAAATGAGATAGTTGTGGGTAGTGAAGACTGTCTTTGAAATTTCAGCCTACCTGTCTTGGGAAAATGCAAATGCAAAATGAATCTGTTAGTATTTTGTTCATTCTAATATTTATGCTAAAAATTTTTTTGCTTGAATATGGCTCAGTGAAACACATTCCTGAATTCTGTGGGTTGGTCTCACATCTATAAAAAAATAATTTTATGAAAATAAAATATATTTTATAATAAAATTTTAAATAAAATGAAATAAAATATTTTATTATAAAATAAAAATTTAAATATTTTATTTTATTATTTAAAAAAAAACAAAACAAGATGGGATGTTGTCTATAAATCCTTCTATGCACAAATTCTTGCAATATCACTATGCGACCTCACTTTCAGGATAGCTCTTCAGACTTCACTGTCTGGGGCACTCCAGACATAATATTATTCAAAGGTCATTCATAAACTGCTTTACAGATCTTTAAAATAATGTCATGGGTCTGTTTTCTAAATACACAAAAGCCAGGAGACTGACAGTACAGGCTGAAATAGCTCTCCTAAAGTTCCTCCTCCTGTCTGTGCGTGATGGCACATTCAAGTGCAGACATACACCTGCAATATATAGGCGGGATGAAATAAATTAAGGATGAGGTTTCAGTCCTAATCCTAATTCCATGGGTTTTTTAGCAATTTAAGACAGACTTCTAAACCTGTTTTTCTCATAGTCCTTTGTAGCAATAGAATTGACGCAAGGAATATAGAAGAAAGTAATTGTGTTGAAAATTGACAGAAGGTCCTACTCCAGCTCACTGATGAGATTACCAGGGATAGATCTCCCCATTTACTAGGCAACTGGATGGTCAAACAGCACTTCTTTAACATATTGATCATTCATTTAAATGAAAGGTGAACTCTTTTAATGAGATTTACAGAATTTCATTCACAAAATAAAGGTCCTTCAGACAGTCCTTCATTTATTATATACCCCCAAGAAAACTGGTGAGAATAATCAAAATCAGAGACAAACAATTCCCAAGAAAATGCCAGAATTGAGTTTCTGCTATAGAGTTTATGAGGTGAAAATAAGAATAAAATTGGAAAGGAGGAAATGGAACCACTGCTTTTCTCAGCCTTCTTCTGATCTCCATGTGCATCAGTACAACTGCTAAAGCTCTTGGGTTCATGGTTCCAAGGGTATACAGGCTCCTAATTTCTACTCTAGTTTTGAAAGGAAGAGGGAGAAATATATTAATAAGGCCCAAACCCAATTTGAGTTAGGGTAAGGAAAAAACAAGTAAATGTAGGACTAAGGTAGTTGAAGTGCTAAGGATTGGACAACTGGCCCAAGCCAGAGTTGACCTATAGATGAATCCTGTATATTTTATAACTGAAAGCCATTGTGCTAGTAGGTATTGTACTGAGTTATAACAATGCACTTATGCTGATGTAAAAGTGCTAAAGCATTGAAGTACTGAAGCCTGAACAACAGACCCCAATCTGAAGTTGTTTAGTGTGTAATCATTAACAAAGTATGTAAACTCACTAGTGAAAGATGCAGCTTAGACAAAATATAATCAGGAGTGAGGAGAGAATGTATCCAACTTCCCTTGTTTAGCCTTGTTCGAGGCTGAGAACCCAAGTATCTGGCCTTGTTAGAAACTCCCTTGGTTTCCCCCCCCGAGCCCTGGCCAGGCTTTGAGTGGAATCCAACAGGAGGATGAAACCAGAAATGTTCCGCTCAAAACAAAGGTGCCAGCTGTTCTGGCCTGTCGATCTCTGGTCTATAAGGCTGGGCCCATTTGCAGCGACTCTGGCAGCCTCACCTATGGGGGACGCACCGTGTAGGATTTCCCCCTTGCCGGGACAGGCTCTGCAAACCCTCGCTGTGACCGGGGCTGCCCAGCCACTGCGGGGCTGGGTGATGATAATATATGCAAGTGATGATGTATTTTTCTCAATCTCCATTCTCTCTCTCATGTAGTAATGATTTAATGCATTACCCTGGTTTTTGCTGTTTGCTGTTTTAAGTGCACAGTTCTGCTTTTTCTTACTGCATGTTTTCTGTATTACACTGTTATCACTAGTAAAATACGCCTGCTCTTTTCACTCTGGTGTCTGAGTTTGATCGGTATCCTTAATCAGCAGAACAGTAGTCCAGATCCTTTGAGAAGTCAGGCCAAAATTCTCTTTGCCAGTACACACCTCACAGCCTCTTCCTCTCTTTGAGAGGCAGTCGACCCAAACAGGGCTGTCTGCTTTGGGAAACAGTGGCACTGTAATACACAGGGTCAGAAAACAAGTCTTTAATAATAGTATACAAAAGCAGCAAATTGATACATCAGCTTCATCACCAAGTCCAAATCCCTGCCAAAATGGGAAATATAAACCAAACTTCTCCCCTTTCCATTGTCTTCCTTCCTGAGTGCCAGTAGACACGTGCACATGTGCACAGACACACGTGTTTTTCTTCATTTGTTATGGGCCATGAATAGCTTGCAAGGTCTCCTCAGCCAATAGACACGAGTATCAATTCTTGCAGTGAGGAAATGGAAGCACTGGTGCAGAAAACCAACAACCCAATGATTTAATGAGAAAGGTGTTGACAGCGAGCTTTACTATGAAAAAAGGAGTACATGAACGCATGAGTACAGTCCTAACAGCACTCAAAAGGAAGAAATTAATGTATACACATTCAGCAGTGATTTGCAAAAAGACAAACCTCTAAAGGGAGAGGGACCTCTAAAGGGGACAAACCTCTACTGGGAAATCTGCCTCTTGTTCAGGAGCTTTAAAAGCTAGTGTGGAGAGCAAACCTGGTGACCTAGGGGTCAGTATAAGTATTTGTTAGTTTGAATCGCTTACTACTCAAGAGTAAGAAAGAAATCAGTACGTTGCAGGTACACTGATCTTCCTCTTTCACGTGCCCAAAAAGTCACAAAGGCCTTTGAGATTTGTGTTATCTCAGAGAACCTTCCCAAGTGCCTTCCCATCGTAATAATCTGTCATGACTAATAGAATAAAATTACGATAAAAAAAAAATCAGAATGACAATTAAATAAACACTTCTGTAAATTCCCACCTACAAACCCAGAATCAAGAGTTAAAATAATCTTCAGCTGTAGCTTGGATTTTTTTGTCCTAGGCTGTGTTGATACCTTACAGTTGTCAGCCTCTAAGAAGGGCTCCAAATAAAGAGAGAGTACATGCAAAAGCTATGGCCTAGGAAACACTCAAGTGGAAGAAAGGATTAAACTCAAGCCCTGTGGACAAGGAAGTTTATACTAACAGACATGAATTTAGATTTAGCAGCTGCAGAGGACACTTTTTGCCTTTATGCAGCATTGCAACTCCGCCAGCTTGAGTGCTGAAAAGAAAAAGAAGCTGTTGAGCAGAACATTGAGGAACCAAAGCTCGTTGCCTGCTTTCAGGTCTCTTGCCCTGAAGGTGACTTTGATAATTGTAGAGAACCTGGGGAGAAGTATCTGGAGTCTCTGGATCAGTGAGTGACAGATACACAGTGGCAATGATCATAGGAATGTGGTAGCAACTCCCCCTGGACTACACAGTTTTGTAGAGATGCTTGGGTTTGGACTGTCAAAGCCTGGATTTCTTTAAGGAATATGTTCATTCCAGCTGGAGCTTTGGTGCTTTACTTACATTGGTTTAATAAAGTGCTGATTATTTCAAACTCAAAGTGCACATGAGAATGTGGTAACATATTTGGGATCAAAGCACAAGTCAGGTAATTCAACCAACCACAGTTTTGTACTACTGTTGCCAGATACAGTCCTATAGTTGAATACAAACAACATTAGGATTAAAATACTTTTCCAGCAGTTTAGCAGTCTGAATGAGAAAATGCAGCAATGAATAAGGGTGATATTTTTGAGCAAAACTGCAGTTCTGATAACCTACATTCAGTAGACATTTCTTTTTTTAATATTTTCAATATTTTCCTGAATATTCATTAGGTAACAAGATACGCACCTCTTGGAGCCCTTCCCTCATTATGCATGAAAAGTTTTTTTCAATATACAAAATATGATCATACCTAATGCTTGGCTTTTCATCATTTTTAACATAAGAGAGAGAACAAACCCAGTTTAAAATTGTGTATTCTACTCGGGGGAAGACTCAAAATGCCAAACAAGTCAAGTGTTACCCAGGAATAAGACAAAGAATGAAACAGGATCCAGAGACAACTGCGAACACTTAGAACCTTTGAGGACATTATTATGACAACCAGGCGATAAAATTCAGGATCACCAACACAGAAAAAAATGTCATATGTGAAATCAACCTAAAAAGTTTTTTCAAGAGCAAAATTCTAGAACAGTATACTAGTGCAAAAATATTTCATAAAGCTTTAGACTGCAATTAAAGTTTACAAATAGTTTTTCTCATTTGAGACTTATTTTATTCCTTGGTGAGGTTTTTCATATAAAATGCACACTAAGACTCATCTATGATAAATGTAGTAAAACACAGTTAAGAATATTCATATAAAAGGTCATTTTCATTTTTTATATCGACAAAAGTTCATTTTAGGCTGAAATTCAGTAAATTTGATTTATTCAATGGACAATTTGCAAACAACATTTTAGACCTGTACCGTGAGTCCATCTGAACTAGGTTTCACTCAGAAGATATTCTTACTGACTGCATTAAATATAACCGCACAATGTGTTCTGATTAAATAATTACACAGTTGTCAGCCACAACATGCAGGTTATCTGGTAAGACCCCACAAGCCTGGAAAGACTTCCTCTTCTCTTTTCAACATACAATCCTTCGCAACAGGGCAAATATAGAGAACAGGAGAAAAGATGAGCAACAATTTGGAACGATAGAGGAAAAATACATTTTATATTACATCTTACTAATCCTATCAACTTGGATATTTGTGTATTCATCTTCCTAGTCCTCAGAACTAATTGTGGTCCTCCCACAGTAGTAATTAACTTCATAGATAAAAATAGGTAGGAGTAGGGAAATACCTCTTCAGCTATTATATCATTTAGCTCTTATACTGTAAAATAGTTCCCCTAAATATCCTGTCTGCTCAAGTGGCAACAGGACATCACATGCTTCAGAGTTGCATTTGAAAAATTCAAACATGAAAGCCAAAAAGGAAACAAGATTTTTTTTTTTGATGATTTGGAAAAAATGAAATCCAAATACTAATTTCTTGTGAAACTAAATAAAACGTTTTTCAAAATAAAAATTTGCCTGCCTTGCAACCAACAAGTAAATGATGAAACTCCTCCCCTCCTCCTCAATCAGTTTATGAATTGCACTCGACAATTCAAAACACTCGAATTTTAAGGTGTTTGGGTTTTGTTGTTGGAGGTTTTTTTCTTTATTTTCTTTATTGTCCCTCACACTTCAGGATTCTCAAATTGAAGATTACGCCCTTGTATGAAGGAATGACACTGCACTACCTTCCATAAATGTAATTTCCTGACAGCAGACTTACAGTTTCTTGTGAGTAATTAGTGACCATAACCCTATGGGATTTGTCTGGCATCTGGTTCTCATTCAGGTTTACCTGAACTTCTATTCCCAAAGGGTAGCTGAAGATTGGAAGTTATTCCCTGCTACTCTCTTTCTGTTTACCTGGTCCCTTGATACCTTGGGAAAAATGTTTTACATTTATTTTCTAACTTGTAAAAATTTTACTTCTTTCTCACCCCTGCCTCCCTTCCCTCTGCCCTGGTGATGAAGGTTTGACTAATTTTCCTGTCTCCTATCTGAAGATGTTTCAGGTTCTGCTTGAAATCACAGTGATACTTCATGTCTCTTCCCTCTGACCCTTTGGACCTACGCATTATGGCCATTCCTTCCTCACAGCCTAACAGCTCATGTAGCTTTCTGGGAGCATACCAAGAGCTTTCCTTTCCACAATCTTTTTTTTTCTGATGGTTAGCTTTCAGAGGATGAACTTCTGACCAGTAGTGATTAATGGTTATCAGCTATACATGACGTATTTTCTAAGCTGGCAAGCATCCAAGCTTCATATATTACTGAAACTTAAGTATGCACTTTACAGCATGCTCTGCAAATTAAGTATGCCGACTGAAATTAAAAAAAAAACAAAAACGGTAAGCACCAAGAAACTAACCCTGCCTGCATAAGTATATTCTATATCATGATCACAAAAATGTTACTATTTAAAAAGACATAATACTTCTTTGTAAGATTTTATCTTGAGACACTAGACAGCAGACTCATTTTTTAATATGCAATAATAAACTCCTGTAATTAATATACAAATTGATAGGTTTATTTACATTTTCCCCTAAGGTAATGCTTCTCTCTTTCATTATAAAAAATAGCAGATCTAAACTACAGTTTGTAGCAGCGTTACCTCAAAATAGGATTAAGAGTCTGTTGGAGCTTCAGGATATTCTCATGGCTTTTTGTGATGAACAATTTTTAACTCATAAAATATGCACACTAGTTATTAACTATTGCACTTTGTTGATTTCTCCTCCCACTCAGTTCCCCGTACTTATATCCAGGTTATACTCTGTTCTTCAGATCTGTTTGTCTGTTTTTAAGAAGCAAAAGACTATTACACACTGCAAGTGTCCACACTAGAGTGATAAGGATAGAACTCCTACACTGTTTACACTGGATCAGAATCAATTATTTTAAAAGCTTCTTTGATAGGGCTTAAGCATAAATAAGATACTGTTGTGCTGAAATAATTTTGGTTGATGTTTGTAAAATATTTAGTATAAAGGCAGACTAATTTTGTATTCTGAAACTAGATGGTTCAAAACAATTTTAAGCAGCATTGCAACACCATCAAGCAGCCATCAGATGGGAGAATTTGTTACACAGGCTAAGAGCAATTTAGACTTGGACTCTGAACACCTGTTTATAGAAGTAACTGGTTCCAGCTACTTCCTTATGAAAATACTCATTAACAGAGAATTAGGAAATCATTTTGCCATAGTGAAACATGTTTCTAGATACAGACAAATATTCATTCTAAGCAAAACCAAACATTAAAAAAAAAAAAAAAAAGAATAGGAAAAGTGACTAGGCATATTATTTATCTTAAAAATCTTGCCATATCTTACCTGCAAAATGTCAAGTACACTGAACTTGCACAAAGAATGAGAAATTAGTCTTGCAGTGTCAAAGCACATTTTTTCAGCTGTCTCTGTATGTAGGAACCACAAAGTCATCAGGCTGAGGAAATTTTGATCACTTTTATGTGCTTAGGATTACTACAAGAGATACCCAAATGTCCTGTTTAGCAGTAGATCAAGAAATTCCTTAATTGGGAAAGAGATCTTCTAAACCTGTTAGTATATTGTCTAAGGTTTGCAGTGGTATGTCCTCACTGGCTTTCACCAAATGATGCTGCTGTAGATTGCAAATGAGATCAGCATCAGTCACTGTGCTCACAGGCAATCTTTGGGGGCTTTCGGTGGCCTTCCAGCCACGTACCTATGTGGGTTTAGGATTGTGGGATGGTACATTTCAGCACCAGAACCACCTGGACATCTTCACCAAGCCCTGCGTATTCTTCCTTGGAATTCACATATTTGTAAGTAAAACATAAATGTCTTAACAGATATAGACTGGACTAAGGTCACCGGACGTAGCTTTGTGTAATCGACCCCAGGTTCACAATCACATTCTGGAAATCTTCATGACCGTTGCATTATTACTTTTTACTGTTTACAGTGTATCTGCTTTTAGGCCACTGACCCTTTTTGCTTGCATGGAGACACTGGGACTTCATCATAATGGAAAAAAAAAAAAAAAAAAAAAAAAAAAAAAGTCCCACAGATCTCTTTCACCAAACTTGAAAAAATAAGTAAGAAACATCTCTTTTCTGGCCTTCTCTGATTCTGGGTTTTACATCTGATCTTATCCTCATGAGTTCATGAATCACACTATTTTCATCACTCTATCACAACCAACATTTTCCCTGTGCGGTGCATACACATTTCCACAGTTACCAAGCACCAGCCACGACTTCCCATGCAGAAAGCTTCTACTACCTTGTAAAGGTTCACTGGTATTTGGATCTGTCAAATCTAAGCTCAAAAGTTCATGGACTTGGCAAATTAGAACAACCCTCTCCTGGGGATGGTGAATGTCCTCCAAACTGGGAGAATGGTGTACCAGGAATTCGAACTGCTAAGTCTCTGTACATCAGATGAGCCCCACAATCACTGGGCTAATAAAAACAGAGATTATGTCAATTCTTTCTTTCTTTCTTTCTTTCTTTCTTTCTTTCTTTCTTTCTTTCTTTCTTTCTTTCTTTCTTTCTTTCTTTCTTTCTTTCTTTCT
>NW_020799155.1:972981-1002355 GCF_003259725.1 Athene cunicularia | reverse complement strand
GGGGGGGTGGGGGTGGGGGAAGAGACCACCAGCAGGCCTAAGTATTTAAAACAAAGTAAGAAAAAAGTGTCATTATTTGAAACTCCGTTTTTTAATCTCCCTATTGTCCCCATAGTCTAAGAATCCCTAATGCAAAAATTGCTTGGATGAAACATAGATTTTTAAGAAGTATATTTAGTGGTCTATATAAAGTATACTAGTCAACTTGTTAGAAAAGGCAGAGTACAAATTCTTTGTTTCAGTATTCTCTCTTAAGAAAGCAAACAGCTATTTTTTTCAAGGCAGCCTTAAATATATTTCATTCTAAGAGAGTAAATGGCTTTGGGTTTGGGTAAAACTCTTCACTGCCATGACAGGTGGCCCGTCTTATTTAATTTATTTGAAAGCTGAGATAAGCCAGGTCTCCTGTTTCACTGTAAGATACGGCTGAAACAGTAAGTGATTTACTTAGCATTTTGTTACAGGTCTTCCACATTATTTGAACAACAGTAACAGGACTAATAGGACCGTAACTTGCAAACAGCTTTTGTCAAAGAGATATTCAGGAAACCAACACTGGAGTTCAGATTATAAATTAGTATAATTTAGATCAAATAAATGAATATGAAAAGGAGTTTCTTGGCCATCAGGAACTAAAATAAAAGTCTGTAAGCAAGCCAAATACCCTTAAAGCATTCAGGCATTAAGTGCCAGCAAATTCTTTAACCAAAAGATGGTGTTCCTGAGTGAACCACAATATTTGTTACTTTCTACTCTTTTCCATACTATGTGCAACTATTTGCATCTCATCAAGCTTTTCATAGAAGTTATTTGGTAGCCAGTGTGGGAAAAAGAGATCTCATTTTAAACACGAATTACATTCAATGCAACACTACTGAGATCCCATTATAGTTAAAATCTTCTGTTTCTTCTTTGATTGCTACATCAATCTTTAAGAAAACTCTTATTTCACTCCTCTGCTTTTCAGTCTTTATATTCACTGGGTAGTCATTATATTTTTAATATTACTTGGGAATTATCTTGGGATAACTCTGATTTAAGGATATTGCATCAATGCAAGAAAATACCCATGTGTTTCCTAACTAAGGGCTCTATGTGATGATCACTTACAGCCAAATAAGTTGTATTCTCTGGCTCTTAGAGCTTCCTTTGGAGAGAAAGACATTGATATTCCTGAGCAAATGCAATATATTTTTAGCAGTATTTTGCTGTAGATGGGGTTTAAAGATATTGGCAATGTTTATTGGTAACTGGAAAAAACAGATAAATTTCCAGGCATACAGGTGATTGTATACAAACATGCCCAAAGTCATCTAATTTTCCTTTTTTTTTTTTTCCCCAGTTGAATTAATTGGAGATATTATCTCTACTTATAAACTTTGTCCTGACAGATATCTCTGGCATTCTGCATTCTGGACCATTCTTAGTTGGGTCTTACTCATGCCTGTTGCCCAGGGCTGGTGCCCCACCATGTTTTCCCAAACTGACACACTTGGGCATGTTTTCTTCTGGATTAAAATTATTGGCACAAGGCAACTCTCCATGACTCTGTGAGTGGGACTGAACAGGAGGACCATGACTAACTTCTGCAGCTGTGAGAGGCCACATCCTTCCTCTTGGTTCCCCGGATAGGCACATCTTCTCAGGCTCTGTACAGTGGTTGCCTGTGGCAAATCTACGTTTAGATTGTCCTCTGATTTGCTACAACATATAATTTTTGGAAAGGCTACTTGGAAAAGATGGCAAGGCCAAGAATGACCTCCTGAGACCAGCAGTTTAGCAAATCCACTATTATGCTAATTCCAGGCAACATTATATTTTGGAGTGATATTTTCCCTCAGTTATTACCCCATGAAATTCCAGTAGCGTTGTAACACCTGAACTAATTGTCTAAAACAAATTCACTGATTCAAGATGTTTGTTAACTCTGAAAAAAAGGGATAATGGGGTTTCATTTGAGCTGACCTCTCTAACCACGTGAGACATGCTCAGCCCATTAGGGACACAAGATAAATACCATTCAGTTAACACACACATCTTCTCAGGGTAATACTTCACTGACAGTCAGAGCAGAAGGTGACCTCTTCATTAGAAACCTATGAATTAAAATACAGTATTGGCAATGTCTCATTTGCTAATATTAGTCAAATTTGAGACAGCCCGTTCAAAAGTATTTCCTTCAATCTAAATATTTTAGGCTGCTTTGCTGAAGAGATGAAGTAATAAAATCCATAGATTTCTTTGTCTTCCATTTTTGTCTGAGTAATGGTTAATATTCAGAACAATCCTTGTGACAGCCCTTGCAATTAGAGGTCAGAAGAACAGCAAAGAATGATCAACAAATAGGATTCTGGAGGAGGTTGACAGCCCAGAAGATCACATTTCAAGGAGTTAATTAAACATGTTGATGTTGCGATAATGGAATAAACCCAGGATTTAGTTCTTTTGTTATTTGACCATTTACAGTATATCTGGCAGAAAATCGATTTGTTTGTTGCTGTTTCTTATTGCCAAACTACTGCAACTAGCAGAAAACCACCTATAAAATCTCTGTGGTTGTACTCCCTCCTTCAGTAAATGGCTGTACATTTTTTAGTGTATTCTCAGAAGCTGCAGTAAGTGAGTGTTGTTTATTGTCCATTCAAAACAACATATTGCTGCATCAAGCTATCTTAGTGGTGCTGAAAACAGTAAAATATTTTGGTTTTTGCTTGACTTTAACACCTTTCCTGAGGCCATTCTGCCACCTGTCTACAGCTGAACAGAACTGTAGAGAAAACTATTTAACATTTGCAAGAGCTAATTATGTTATACATATGCAAAAATACAGGTTGAAGGCATCAGCCAGTTATGATGTTTCTCCATCTATATGTTGTCAGGAACACGTTCATAAAAGCTCTAGTTGACTGCTAGAAAAGGTGCAACTGAGGGAAGTTGCTGCAATAATCTCTGGGGTAGAACCTCACCTGGGTCATTCACATCACAAGCAACTCTCACAGCCACCAGCTTTGACAGCTGTCAGATTCTTCAGCTTGAGGATTTTCTGCTTGCCAGCTGGGTGCTGCTCTTCTGTCACCTTCTAAATGACTTTATAGATTCTTTCACCATGTGAAGAAACATCTTGCCATTCCACTGCCTCTCAAAAAAACATCCTTCCTTCACGCTCTGTGGGAGGCAGGACTGACCAAAATATATAAAAAGAGACAAGCTTTGCTGGTAAACTGAGGAATTTCCTAACCCCTTTAAGTGAAGAAATATTTTTTCCTCCAATAAATTTCCAAGACTGTTTAGGAAAACCTTGTATTTTGTCTTCTTTCTTCAATTTTTACTTCCAAAGTTGTCTCGCAGGTGTTATACAGTATTTGGGAATATAGATTCTTTGACGCAGAGATTACAGTTGTTGAAAAAGCACTGGAAAACAGGCAACTTGGATTTCTCTGGATATCAAATGAGAATGAGTGCAGATGGATGAAAGGTAATAGTGTACAGATGTAATTTACATCCAACTTTAATAATTAAATTTAGAGAAATACAGTCCACCTATAGCGTATCTCTCATCTGAATTTCTAACTTCTTTTACAACAACTAGGCTCAATGCCACGTTGTCTTGAACAACCTGACGACTAAAGAACTGAGCTGGGTAATGATTCAGTGCCCTAGTTCACTGTTAGCAGTCAGTCTGTAATAAGAGGCAATCGTAAATCTGCATAATTCCTGAGGTAGAAGTGCCATCACAACATTATTAGCTTTAATTGTAAGAAAGTAATGTAGAAATTCTTAAGTGATAATACTGTGACTGTTTTCTCCAGGCTTTACTTTTTCTCCAGACAAAGGAGATGGGTCTGGTCACATAATCCTCTCTCCAGCTGTATTCTGATTGGTTTTAGGTACGGTTACCAGAGTAAGGGCAAAATTTTTGAATTTCTCTTCTAGGTTTTAAATTCATTGCAATGGAATTTAATGAGCCAGATTAATTTAGCAGTCTTATTCATCGCAAATAACCCTGGACCTTGAGTAGAACTCAAAAATACCCCATACAAGTAAATAGGTGTAATACACAATAACAGTAGGAAGATATTTTTGCCCCTTCAGTGTGTCCTGAGGGGGAAAGAAAAAAAGCTAACTGGGTGGAGATGATCAGATGCTCCCAGAAATTACTACTCATTTTGGTACAGCATGGCCACACATGTTTTTTATCCAAGAAATCTTTCACAGAAATTTTATTTAAGCATCATCTAAGTTATCTATTTCATTGCTTTTTCCATAGAAATCAATGGTCCTGGTTTAGATACATTTTTAATGCCACTATTATAATATTTCTAACGTAACCATTGAGCCCCTATTTTTTTATAGCACATCTGAAATTTCCATTAACGGTATTAATTCATAATAATCACAAGAACAAAGAGCAACTTGTGGCCATTTCTACTTGATACTCAGCTACACTGGCTCTGCCAAGTGATTGCAAATATGCAGCCAAGTAGAACAAGCAAAGGAGTTACACCTAACTGAACATTCTCTCCTCACATTTTTGGTCTAGTGCACAAAAAACAAATAGGCTGATTTGAAATAATGTATGTATGGCACATTTGTAGTTTATACCATAAACTGATTATATTCAGAAAGTGGACTGGATCACTTTCAAATACAGACTCCCTCTAGAACCTGAAACAACTATTTTCTAATAAAATGAGGAGAGTTACTCACTTTGCTAGGAGCCCTAGTTTTACAATTCAAGCCACTGCTATTCTTCCCATACAGGTATACTTTCCTCACACAGAATGTTTCTGTACAGTCGTGACACAGACAATTTCATTGTCTTTTTGAGGAGTTCAGACCAGAAACTCAATTATTTTAGTGTAAGGGGAAGAGAATCCTTTTTTGTGTCATGGACATCTGAAAGAAAGTGAGCTGATGTCATTATTTCATTTTGTCTTTTGCTTTGTCAACTTGTCCCAATCATTTGGCTCATGAATGGAGGCATTCAGATGGTGATGTACCATGTTTTGTACTCAGCATATTCCACTCTTCTGTAAGTAGAACTGCAGCAGTCTTCTACAGCCACAAGGACAGTCATACAAATGAGTTTATACACAGCTGCTAATAGTGGTCCCCAGGTTTTGCTTGCATTTCCTCACCAGGCTATTTAGATGGTGCCTGACCAATAGTTGTTGAAAAGGCTTGCAAAGATGTTTTTTTGGGTTTTGGGGTGTGTTTTTTGAGTGATGGTTGTGCCCTGTAATCTGGCTGCTTTCTGAGAAATCTGGCTGCTTTTCTTCATGGACCTTGAACACTGGCCCATGTATGGTTCCTTGTGTGCTCCTCACCGCTCATTGCCACTAGCAATGTGATCTGATTCTTCAGGCTGTCTTGTTGTGTTTACTTGATACTATCTGAGTGGAAGGGACAGCAGAATCTTAGGAGCACTTGATGCAACCTGCTGCAACATCAGTGATCAAGATAGTTCACACAGTCACAGAAAACCAGTGAGAAATATAGATCACCACCCAAAATTCTAATAAATCCTCTTTCTAGTCCATTGTGGTTTTTTTTAAATGCTTATTTCTAGATCCCTGCAATGGCTTGTTGGATGATTAAGTTAGTTTTCAGAACTTGCACATCAGTGAAATTGATGCACTCTTTGCAATACGATATCTTTTCGTTCCATCATGACACTATATCATTGCTCTGCCTCGTGTTCTCAGAAAGTCCTAACTTTTGAGGCTTGGTTAGCACTTGTTCCCCTTCCCTTTCTTCTAAGTAGGAATAAACAACACCAAACCTTTTGCTGCTACAAGGTACTGTCCTAGTAACACCTTCCTGATGACCTGAGATCCAGATAGCATATGTAGAATTGCAAACCAATGCATTGTGGGCACCTCATCATCACAGTTTCCTTGGAAGTCAAAGGGAGTTTATCTTGAAAGGAACAGAGTAAGGATTAGGCGACACAGATTCAAGCAGGTAACTCATTTCAGTATTACTGTCAGTGCTGTAATATAATCAACTTCAGAGTTTATTTCAAGAGTGTTTGCATTCAACACTGGAAGTTTTGTAAATGCAAACATGTTGATTTGCATATTTAAACCTAATCCCTGAAGGGATTGATGCCAGGAGACTGAAGTGACCTTATGAGGTTTGCCTGGGAATGTATATGTTCCTTCTATACAATAGGTAAACTGTGCTGTGATTCAGCCTTGTGTCTCCTGTGGTGATTGATATGTTAGTCTGCTTCAGGAAAAAGCTAAAATCCATATAAATGCTTATTTTGCATAGTTTAGATTATTAATACCAATCCGGAGCATTAATGCTTGTGATACTTTTGAGAGAGAAGAAAAGGTGGGGAAAGAAGCTGATCCCAAATTCTACCTCCTAAGCAGGTCTGTCTGAACTGTATTCAGTGGCAGAATGCAGCCATGTGTCTTTAAAGACTGGCCAAGCCTGGCAATGGCATGACAGCTGTTCATTATTTGGAAAAGGCAGCCTGAGTGTAAGTAACTTAAGCTTTTACAGAAGCTGCATGACTGAGTGCTTAGTTGATTGAGAAAGTGAACTCATTTCAGAGTTGTTAGGGCCATCGGACACAGTTTGAAGTGAAAAATGTTCTTAAATGCTAGCTAAATTTTTTCTTCTATAACAGAATAAAGCCATAAGAGCTGTATGAAACCCAGCAAGAAAAGATGAATATAGCAGTCTGCATCGGGTCATTTTAAGTTAGGAAACTGTAAAACACAAAACTTAAGTATCAAGCCTATTATAACACGTTTAATTACTGCACAGTTCAACAGACTCCTGCCTGTGTGAGTTTATCAAGTTACACAAGGAACTGACATTTAGAAACTGCTTACTGAGCAAATTGCATGAGTAATTTCTTTGGTCTAATACGCTGGCCACTTTGTATTGAAGTTTGCATCTATGGTGAAGGAATGCTTAAAAGTAGGGGCAGCTGACCCAAGCACTTTTATCTTTCAGAGCTTCAGAAGCCATACCCTTTCCTTAATTACCTTATCTGCTTTATGACTGTGTTGTGCTTTTGTGAGTAACAACTTCTTAGGATCTGTTCAGACTTTCTGAGGTGCATGTTTACCACATGGTAAAATCCATGTTTTGCATATAACAATTGTTTTACCATTTCTAAATCATGACGTCTTTAAAGTTCAATAATTAAGGCGAAGCATAAAGCCAATCCCAGTTGTTTTGCATATTAGTGTCAGTTCTAAGTATTAGTTCAAGTTTCTCAACCATAAAACGAGACAATCCTGTAAGATTGTGCTAAGTTCCTGTAATATGCCTTACAATCTATTTCTAGCCTTCAACATCAAACTAGGAATACACATGGCCCAAGGGGAAAAAATTACATTCTGGTTGCTTCTGTGATTCTTTTCTCTAAACTTTGAGTTACACATTCTGAAAACTGGCAAAATAAATGGCTACAAATCTGCAAATACTTGACTACCACCCTTCACATCCACACATCCAAAACCCTATAATGGCAATTCAGGACCACTTTGCCAGTTTCCCATGGATAAGCCATCTATGAAAGCACTCTATAAGAATCCCCTCTCCCTGAAGTTCAAAAAATGCTCTGTCCCTATTGTCTGATAGGTTATTAGAAAGCTGAGTGCCCCATGTTACTTCCCTCATTGGCTTCTTTCTCAACGTCCAAATTTTCCATCTGTTCTGAGGAAGAAATCAAAACTCCATTAAGGAAAAATTCTCCACATGTAAAACACATGACTGATAAAGAATAAAACGGAAACAGAAGGAAAACCAACCAAAATAACTAAGGAGGAAGTAATATATAAGGGAACCATTATTTTAAAAGTGCTTTTCTCCCTCTAGCCCCAGTCTCACAGGACAAAGATTGGTATGGCAATAAGTTTTCTGTAGTCAAGTATAGTTCAGAATTATGTGTACTAATGCTATGACAATAAGTGTACTGCTAATAGTTTTCCATCATGGCTTGAGTATTTCCACTCTGAGCTGTGAAACAACATGAAGTCCTACAGCTTATCTTAAGGGCCCGCTGCATTTAAAGCTTACACCATATATTCAGCTGTAGGTATGCATGTGTGGGCAAAAGGAAAGGATGAGGCAAGAAGGAGTAAAGTGAGGAAAATGTTTTGACAATTCTTTAAACGCATCTAAAGATCTACTGCACAGTACTCATCTACTGCTTGAGAAGCTGAAGCAGCCTTAAGACACCTGGCTTTTTGTGTTCTCTCCCTTTGCAAGGATGGAAAATACCCATATCCTTTCTATAATCTCTAAAATAAGGTTATTTGTTTTCTAAACTCACTAAAATTAGTGCTGTTCTCCCCAGTACTATGTCTACATTCCATATATTTCCCTATATTCCTTTGGCACCTTTTCCCATAGTAGCACTCCCTCCCTCAAATTAACTGAATATAGTAGTATTGTTACCCACCCAGGAAACCACATCATCCTGTTTTACCATGGGAGAATTAAATTTGGCAGAGAAATACTTGGATATAAAAAGATGAAGTATTTCTTTCAGGCTAACTACAGTCTTTAATGTAGTAGCAAGTTTAACAGTTGTAACTTTAAATATATATTCTAGGCCTGCCTTAAACTACTTTGTTAGAGAAAATAATCAAGCTCACTGGTTTTAGGAGCAAATTACTCTCTCTGAATTGGGGTATACTTCATTTTTATTTGTAAGATTCAACTTTACTGTAGACAGTAAACACTACATTCCTGAATGGTTTTTTTTTTATACACAAACCTGTATTTTTCCAGGCTAGCTGAAGTTTTCCTGTGCTTTCAAAAATGATTTTTTTTTTTCTGGTCTACCAATGTCTCCTTGTTACCTCCTTCCCATTCCTTTCTGACCAGTTCAGAGATGTTCTACTTTGAAAACTCCCCTTTAAGGATCTAATTAAGTATTTATATTAATCATCCCAACAGGCTATTCAAGATTCTCTTTTTTAATCATGATGCACCCTTTCCCACAATCAAATTGAAATGCTTTTTTTTTAAAAAAAAAAGGCAACTCCTTTTCTCTAGAACCCCACAGCTTATAGCACTCACTCCAATACTTTTTAACACATATGAAAGTATTATAAGGAGATAAGCATATTAAAAGATAAGCCAATTATACTATCTCACACAATTATGTTAATAAAATGCATATATTTGTCTGGAAGAACAGGAGCTAAATCAACAACATTCTGTATCTTTATGTTAAGGCTAAATTTGGCTTATGTAAGAACTTGTAATAACTGTTAATTAAAAGAACGAAATAAAGACCATTATTGATATATGATAACACTATGTATATATACACATGTATATGTATATACTTGGCTAGAACTTAGTCTGAAACACTAACTTAAAATCTGGTTAGTACTAAATCACCAAAAAGGAGTGATTTTCAAAAGCATGTTATAGCTTGTATATAATTAGCTTTAACACTCTTTTAGGGTAAATTTCCATCTGTTTTAAAAGTGATAGCTAGATAACTGTCCTGCTGTCATTGTCTCTATACTTTTACCTATTTGTATCCTATAAATAGGTGGACAGATTGCCCTGTACTATGTGATGGATGAAAGCTTAAAAAGGAAATCTGAGCCAGCCATCACTCAGGAATGGCAATTTCCTAGAGCTTTCCTCAGAAGAATTCATCTCCAGAAAAATTTGTAGGACAATGGTGTCGCACAGTAAATCCTTTAAAAAAAAAAAAAAAAAAAAAAAAAAAAAAAAAATCACTTTCACACAGGTACATGAGAGCTTGTTGTCATTTAATGGATTCAGCACGCATGGTTACTCACAAAGGGCTCCTCTGGGATTCAAATCACTGATGTTAAGCTTTTGCTTTCCATCTGCAGTATGTGCCTGTAAGCAAACTTAATGCTTGGTTGTAAATAGGGATGTAGAAAAATGTGTAAAATGTCTTTGCATGTGCTACCTTAAGTCTTTAAGGGGAAATTTCTGTTAGCAACACGCTGCAAAAGCATTATGGAAACACAGGCCTCCTAGCATTTGAAACCCATAGAGTATTTTTGCTCCTAAGCAAGCTGAGCATAGGTGACAGATCCAAGATTGCAAGGCAGAGATCCCATGCATACATTAAGTGCGTAGATATGCGACTACCACCACACAGACTAACCCCAGAGCCAGAAGTATGCAAAGGTGTGGTCCGGGGTCACCCAGCCCGTTCAGAAAAGGAAGCACAGAGTTGGAAGCCACGTTCACAGAGTGCTGTGTAGAGCCAATAAGTGTAGAGCCAATAAGTAGACCCAGCCATACTCTTCATGGACACGGCCTGGTGAATTTGACTTGTGATGTTACACATAAACTTCCCACTTCAGCTTTTCAGTCACTAGGAAGCCTCTGCTTTATTAAACTAAATGAATTTTTGGAAGACATGCTTGAGGCAAAGGCTATGCACAGTGTCAGTTTGACTTAAGCAATAGCAGTAGAAGAGTCAATATTAACATCCTTGTATTTTATTTCCCAAGTACTTCCTTTTAGTCTGTTATAGACTGAACAAAGATATCTCTTGTTTTCAAAGAAGCCTGAGTTCAGACTTCATCCAGAGCACAGAAAATTATTTCCAGTGATGTCAACAGGTTTTTCATCAGGCCAGTCATACTGCACTCGGCAGCTGGAAACAACGTACATCCTACCTCTCTAAATGCCCGAAGGAACTGAAAGGGCCGAACACACCCTGAGAGTAGATTTGTACAAGTATACCTGCTAGCATTACTAGCATTATGTTTGCAACCAGCATTTCAAATAACTGGAGGGAAGCTGTGGTACAGTGCAGTTAAGAGAAAGGAGGGGTCATGTGGATGATGCTGTTGAGGGGAAAAAGGAGTTTACAAAACACTTCCACACTGATCTTGAAGATATATGGTGAGGAAAAGTATAATACAGTGACACAGTGCTCTTCTGACCCCTTCCACTGTTTTCGGTTATATTTGCAGTCTACCTCTGTGTTCTTCATTTTCTACACCCCCCATAACACAGATCACAAATTAGTTTTGTACTACCTACTGCCTGAAATAAATTATGAGCAAGAGATTTATAGATTTCAAGGAATATGAGATTTTAAGTCTTATCTAAATACAGTTCATATTAAAAATGACTGCGTTATTAAAAGAACTGGGATTTTTTTTTTTTTCATGTTTATAAAAAATCCGCAGCCTGAGTGCCTCCATTCTAAAGATACGTCATCGATTCCTGAAGAGAAATACTATTTAAATTTGATAGATATTTCAGTTTTTTGTCAACAAGCTCTCTACTGCTAACACTTTTTGTCTGCAGAGCATTGGTCTCTAATTCAGAGTTGTAAAGAATGTTGTGGTGCACTTCTTTAGTTTATTAGTAATTAATGAAAAGCAAAGAGGAAGGATTGCTATCCTACATTGCCACACAGGAACAACCACCCAGGCAGACATAAACACACCTCCCATGTGATAATTACATAGCAGCTTTGGTTCCCACTTTTACATATTACCTCACCATATATCATCCTGATTTAGGCTTTTATGGGTGCAAAGTGATTAATTTAAAATCATGGCAAATGTTTCAAAGTTCTATACTGTTCTAGAGGAAAGAGATGCTCTGGCTGTATGTGAGTGGAGTTTATGGAATATGCTGTGTTAAGACTGATCAGAAAGATCAAATGCTTCCGATGGTGACGGGTACTGGTTGCACAGGCTGCCTGAAAAGGAAGTGAGTTTTCAAACATATTATTTCTGCATATCTGTAATCTCTTTTCTGGCTAAATTCACTTCCTCTCCCATACTATCATTACTGTCAAGTTTTTTAAAACATGAAGTGTATCGCATTCATTCAGTTATAAGCTTCACCAGGACTCCTGCCCCAAAGGACCTGGCTCAGGAACCTGCAATGTCATAATAGTTTTGCTGTTATCACCTTGACTCAAGTTCCTCCTTGTCACTGAGAATGTCTGATGAGAAAAATTTTCTTCAACCTGTCTACATAATTGGATAGGAAACCCTCCTCTGATCTAACAAATGTTTGAGTCTAAAAGAGTATTTCCTTTTCTCAGCTGGGGAATTTGCTTTGCTACCTTCTGTACCTAAAAGAACATATAGACAATGAATAACACATTAAGAACACTTCAACTGACAACCTATTTACTGCTTCCCTTCCACTGGCTTGGGAAATACAGCTCAAATACAATTCAAAGTAGTAAATGATCCCATTGGCAGCAAAGGACTCTGAGATTACCTTCTCTGAAACACACCAAGGTTGTTTAAAAGCCAATACACCCAAACCCCTCAAAACCCTAAGCAGCAAAACATCTCTTCACAGCTCCTTCCTTTCTCTGCTGTCCTTACCTCATGAACAGTAAAACTAGACAGCTTAAATGCTGCTTCTCTGTCTTCATATTTGCACAGCCCCTCTCCTTTGGAGACAAGGCAACCCACTCATGGAGAACAAGGCCGGCAGAACATGGAGAACCTTGGTACAAAACTTGGCAGGAGTGAAGCAGCTTTTGTCTGAAGTTGATGACACAGCACTGGGTTTTCTGGCACAAATGGATAGATGCGAGCAAAATTAATAACTAAGCAGGGCTTAGCCAAAAGTAGTTTTGCAAACTGTTATGCATTCCCAGCCTCCAGATACTGCTTGTTGAAGCAGTGATGATTTCTTAAAGTTAAATCTCCGTGGCCCCTTGCATGGAGTATCTGCACTTACATTTTTTCTCCAAGGAACACTGGGATGGGAACCCAGTGGGCACGTTTTAGACAGTATGACTTCAGGCTTACCTGATAAGTTAAAACCAGTGTTGAAAATCCAGGCTTTCTCTAGTTATTCACAACAAAACAGCTTTCCCAAACCTCATGGGAAAGTTTAAGAATATGCTCATAGGACTTCAAGAAAAATGCATGTTCTAATTTGGTTTTGCTTCAGGCTTAGGTTGGGCTTGGTGTGGTCTATTGATAGATGCTTCCAACGAGGGTGTCTGGTTTGCATTTTGCTTGCTTGTTACTTTTTGTAATAACTGTTGTTTTGATCGCTATGGAGCACTGCCTAGTGCCACACATTTCCCAGATCTAAAAATAAGTAAACTTACAGTAGCAACATAGTAGCAGCCCATTCTTCAAAAGGCAGACTGCAAAGCACTCCCTGGTAATCTAGTGCCGACTAAATAGCTCTAGCTCTTTCCTTTCCCCCTGTTGCATAACAAAAGAAGCTGAAAATGCAAACATCTGGCTGATTTCTAAACAAGCAGCTCATGTATTCAAAACTAAAACTAGAACTCTATGACAAGGAGAGCAAAGCGAAAGCAATGCCTGTGCCATCTCTCGGCACCACACTCTCACCACCTCATTACAGAGAAACTTTGAGCGTTGCTTGATGAAAATCCTACCAACTTTTTGCCGCCATTCAACAATTAGCTTCATCATCAAGCTGAAAATTACCTTGGCACTAACCAGAACAACAAGTGAGAAGACAGCTAATTCACTAACTGATTTCATGGGTCCATCCCCACACTCACCTCCTTAGTCACTTGAGATTCATTCACAGTTTATATTCAAGAGTCTACTTTCTGATTTAGCTAGAGTTGCCTCAGCTCAACTACAGTTGGCTTTCCTTGTCCTGTTCTCTTCCCCCCACCCCTTCATTCTTCACTGGAATTTTGGCAGGGAATTTAGCTCATGGGGTGGAACAATACCCAATAGTCTATGAGCCACGGGGCAAGGTACTGTATAACCCCAACCCTGTCCCATGACAAGTACCCCTGCACTGCTACAAGTGTACCAACTGGACAGTGATCACTATTCAAAGGTTTTCTAGCCTCTCTGCAGTAGAGAGAAAGAAGAAAAAAAAATCCCATCATGAAAATCGCTGTGGGATGTAGTATGAATGGGAATTACAAGGCTTTGTACAGCTCAAGAAGTATTTCTCATTCTTAGAAAGTGTGAACATTAGACATAGTGAGCTGCCTCTTTTGAGGCTTCTCGCCTGACTGGCGTTTAGAAGAATATGTTTTGTAGTTTGTAAATGTTCTATAAGTGCTTGATATTTACATTATCTATATAGCAAGATAAGAGCATAGGACTGAAAGCAGTTTTATTCTTGCAGAAATTTTTTCCTTATTGCCACAGCTACAGTACAGCCATCAAAGAGTGGGAGTTTAGTATGTAAGAACATAGCTTCTACGCTTTAAGATCTCTCTATTAATTTTCTAAGAGAACAATAGTGAGTATTTCATTCTCTCTCCCGCAGTCTAGATTTCTAGCCATATGAATACTTGTTCAGTTGTATGACTACTCAGACCCTCTCCTGCATTTTAATTCATTGTACAGTACTGTGTGTTTCTTCATGCCTAATACTTACACGATTCTATGATTTTATATCTGACTAGCTGCCAATACAGATCAATCATTGTGACTAATCCAATTCAGAAAACAGTCAAATGACTTACTGTTATGACAAGCTCCATGAATGCTGCCAATGTTTTTAACAGCAAGTACTTTGACCTAAAGTCTCTGAAGAGATAGTTACAACCAGTCCAACCCAATGCTTCAAAATCTCTTTTGGATTTTGTTCCCTTTATCAATCCACCATCAACCTCAGTTCTTGATTTGACTGAGATCATCACAGGATTTTCTCTGCTTGATCTTTATACTCCCCTTAGGTTTAAGCACAGCACAGATTTTTCTTCATTTCCCTGGAAGAAGTTTCTAACAGCTGTAACAAACAATTGGAGGACATCCTAATTTACAGGAAAGAGGAAAACAAAAGCCTATTCTTTTGGAAAATCACCTGTAAAGTCAAATATTTCTGTCTCCATGAGAGCTCTGTTACACTAACAGTAAAACTCTGAGTTTTATGCTCAAGTCTTGAACTTTATAATTTGTTTCATTGAAATTTATTTCATCCTTTCCATATCCTAGAGGTTAGAAGCAAGGTTTATATGTGCCCAAGAAACAATCTTGTATCAAAAGTTCAGTTTCTTAATCACTGCTCTGCTTCCTAAGTAGTTCTGCCCAAGAAAGTATCTGGTGTAATAGACATTTCCAATAGCACTTGCCCTAAAACACATTCACTGGCACTTCAACTCAGAAGCCTTTAGAGACCAAGAAAGAAGCCTGTTAAAAACTTACTGACAATTTAATAGAACTTGTAAATGATGTTATAGGGAGTAGAATAGCAGCCTTTTTGTAAAGTGACTCGAGAAGGGGCATTGTATTGAGTGACAGACAACATTTCTGTTTACTGGAATGTAGCTTTCACAGCAGTCTCTACAACTTCCTCTGGGATTTCCAGCCTCAATAGCTGTCTACATTTTGGACTTTCAAACTCCACAGACTAAAACTCACTTTAAGTTTATTTTGTCTGCACTGAAGGTCTGAGAATACTGCTATAATCTCCTAAATCTGACAGATTTTTGTATTTCACAATTTTTTTTGAAGCCTACGATACCAACTTACAGTTTTGATTAAAGAAGACGACTTGGTAAAAAAAGACAGAATTGGAATGTTACATTGTGTCATGTCCTTTTTATTTACTCTGAGACTGTGTCTATAAGACTTCACACTCCAAAGCGCATGTCAAAGTGATCCTTGAAAGACTGAGCTAGTATTTGAAACCTGTCATCTCCTGTAAGTGGTGTCACACTCAGTCTCACACCAGATCCAGTAACATGTGCCTCCATAGTGACCTGTGAGTCTACAGCTGCTGAGGTATGAAAAGCAAATCCCATGAAAAAATGCAGGATTGAACATTTCAACAGCACTTCACAACATGTTCACTATTTGTTTTAAGAGCTTAGCAACTATGGAAGTTGTCATCTACTATCTCTTTAAGCAGACAAACCATTTCAGGCCAGGTCCGACAAATGCCAGTTATTACAGGTCAAGAAGCAGTATAGTAGGACAAACGGTCAGATGCCCTTCTGCTTAGATTCTGCTTGGCGTAACAGGGAGAAGATTTTAATCCAAATGACCTTCATTAATGGGCTCAGACTACAGTATAGAGGTTCCTCAGGTCTCCACTGTCCTTTGAATGTATCGCAAAACTGTAGAGATAAATGAGATGTTCTCACCTGGAGATGACAGGAAGCCTTTACCAGGTTCTTGGCCATATTGCACTGGGAGAGAAGTAGTGATACCAAGCAGTTTTCTTATGTCAGCTCACCTGTTCCTACAAATGTAATAATTTTACTAAAAGCTAGAGGATTTTTAAAATAAACGTCTTCTATTGGCTTTGAGCTCAAGTTGGGTTACATTAGAAATGACTTCAAGGCCCTGGTGGAACCCAAGGGGGTCCCTTTCTTCAAAAGGGAGTTTTATAAATCAAGATGCTGTCTATTCCCATGCTGATTTTCCTCCTCCTCCTCCTCCTGCTTCTGCAAAACATATGTTCTCCAGTTTATCTAAAGGAGAAAAATTACATTTTCTTTTAGTTGTACAAGTCAGCAAGGCAGTGCTCTGCAACTTCCCCTGACCACCACGAAAGAAGAAAGATTTCTGGCACCCCATTAGGAACACCCAGAATCATGATGTTCCCAATGGTTCATATAGCAATATACATAGCAAGGTTTCATTTGTTACTCTTCTGGCGTACGCTCATTATGTGTTGGCTGGCTCAGCAGTATTTAGCAATTGTTCCTTGCTTATGTGGAAATATTTCTTGGATTAGAATTCAGTCTCTCTGTGCAGCTTATTTGTTGAACTATGCGGTAATAGAAATGTTATTTTGCCTTTAATCATTGTTAACAGAAACATAACCGTGACTGAACTATCTTGGATATACATACGATATGCAATAAAGTGTATAACAAAAGGCATTGTATTAAAAATTTCTATTGAGTGTCAATGGTTTTAGTTACAACCTATAAAATTACACTTAATGAATCCCATAACATTTCACTTACTAGCGTTTCTGTCTATAACAAATACTGAACTGGGAACTGCAAAAGGAGTACCACACTGATTCTCAGAATAGAAGGGTTCATTGCAGTCGTTCCACATAACTACAGAACCTGCAGTTTCCAAGTTTGTGATCCTTTGATGCTTATTTGGATATAAAAAGAAAGCTGCGTCTCCAGATAATGAAGGAAAGGAAGGTTGTCCTGGACCACTTGAAGTCTAAGAATATTTGATTCTTTCATTGCTTACAGCTAGACTTGTAAAGGATCAAAAAGATTTTTGCAAGACTAGCTCAGTGTAAGGCTTATTTCTGATTTGTAGCACAACCAGCAACCATAAAGAAGGTATTATCTTTGAGAAACATTTACACACAGCGATTAAAAAGCAGACTACAGATCATTTCATACCACAGGAAGAAGAAATGGAGAGCTGTTTCAATATGGAAACAAGTTCTGTATGGATACTTGTAATTTTAGTCAGAAAGCTTGAATTCACCTAGAAGCCACGATCTCTGTTTACTGAAACCTTCAATTTCTTCTTACTCTTTTCCACTTCTTCGGGAAACTGGCAGTCACCCAGATTGCCATTAACGATTGCATGTGATTTCCTTCATGAGGCCATGCCTAATTATCAAATGGAGCACTAAGACACAATAGAATAAAACAGATTTTTAAAAGTTTGCAGCTTGGTTCTCTGTTGAAATTTATCTCCACAGGAATGAAATTTTCCTCCTCCTAGGATCTGAAGAGAGTGTTAGTACATAGATATGGAGAAGAATCCCACTAAACTGTCTTCTAAGAATCCTTATTGTATTTTCTTATTTTCAAAGGCATGTTAGTGCAAAGCGCCAGGATTCATTGGCAGGTCAGACCAGAATATCAAACACTGTTGAAAGAAGGGCATTTGAATCCCACACAGAAGAAAAAAAGAGACAGTGGCAGACTAGGAATGCATGATGAGTCCTGTTTATGATGGATTAGTATCTCTGCAGCCAAATTAAAACCAAGATTGAAACAAGGACAAAGATAAGACACCTGATGCATACTGCTTCAAAGGAATTCAGACATATTTTGGTCCTCACTTAAGTGAAAGTATCTTATATTTCCTGATCAGACCCCAGGATCAGGGGTATGTTATACCTGAGTCAGTGGCCTTGGGGAAGATGTAATCAGGCTGTCAGCAGGCTTGGGGTTACACCAAGACCAAGAGAACAGAGCTTGTGTTGAGCTAAGAGTAAAGTAAACTTAGTAAGGAAATTCACGTGTGGGATCCCACTGCGAACATGGTTTTCTTTTGGTAAAAGAAATTAATCTTTGCTCAGAATGTGATCTCTTTAAATCATGATTGAAAGGTGAGCTTTCCAAAGACAAAAGCATTGGACTTATGGGGTCATGTCAGAGATCTAGTTCGAGACTAGGACCATGGTTTGTGTGAATAGAAAGGATTTCCAAAGGAGCGCACGAGGCCACCTGAAATGCAGTTTTATATATGGAGGACAGGAAAGCACCTCCTTTATATTGGGGGAAGATAGCACCTCCATCCAAAACAGTGAATAACCTACCAGTGTGCTCTGCTGGTTTGGGTGTGAGTTATACATTTTACAACTCCTAGGTATTGTACCTACACATCTTGTTTTCTGGACAAGCACATAAAAAACTAAAACAAAAGGTAAAGGTGGACGTCAGCACCATCATTTTCACTTTTTCTTAAAAAGGTCTACATGCACATATTCTATTCCTACATTAAAGTGTTACGCATACTCTAAGCATATCTACTAGACTGGGACAGATAAGAATTTTTAAAACTATCAGTCCTGGTGGCAGATGATTTTCCGCCCCCCAAAATTCCCATGTTAACTCTGGGTATCCTCATTAAATTTGCATCTCTACTAATTACAGGCTTGTTCCTTACTTAACTTTTGAGCTGCCTATATTGTAGCTTCAAATTTGTAGTCTGCCATCCTTAGAGAAATTGATACTTTTATGTCCAAAGCAACAGAAGGTTTCTATTTACACTTACTCTCTGAGGTACCCTGTAGATGACTGTTTAGATTACATGAGCAAACAGCATACCTAGACATCAAGGGAACTGTGTGAGGCTTTACCTAGCCCTTAATAGTCCAGCCTGTATATAATCTGAATATGAAATATCTGAAGCACAGCAGGCTTAGAGAAGTGGATTCTGTTTATGTTAACTAAAGCATTGCCAGATCTGAAGCAACCTGAGGTCACACCTAGATCTAACAGACTCTTTCCATGACTGGAAGCAAGCCTTGCCTCACACAGGGATAGCTCTAGACAAGGTAGGGTGCTGTGATGCTGCAAAGAACCATCATAAACAGTCCCAGGAGCAGAACTGTGGCTTCGGTATGGAGTAGGGTCGCAGCTATTCAGGTGGCATGAGCTGTCATGCAAAGGTGGCTAAGAATAGTTTGGCACAGCTGTGCCTTGTGTCGCATTCTTGGTGGATGCAGATCTTTAAAGTCTTACACTGCAGTGCCAACTGAAAGCAACAGGAGAATGGAAACATGAAAAATAAGTTCTTGTGCTCTGCATCTCGGTTACCCGGCTATTAAAAAAAAAAAAAAAAAAAAAAAAAAAAAAAAAAAAAAAATCCTCTGCCTCTTATGATGATAAATGCTACCAAAAATCCTGTACATTAACAGTATATAAAGTGCTACCTAGAAAATCTTCACCACGTTTTCACTACTCTCTTTATAGTTCTCAAAATATTCTGACTTGGGAAAGGGTAGAAAAATCATGATCAGACAAATGACTTCTAAAATAAAGCTTGATTTATGACAGATTCTGTTCATTTCTGTTTACAGAGAATCCTACTACTGGGAGAAATTGCTCTTGGCATTGACACGTTAGCATAATGCTACCAAGGGTGAAAATGAACCATCAACATCACGGCTATGAGAATGTGCGAGTGGTACTGGCTGCTAGGTTTATATGTAGATGTGCATATTACTGTATCACAACTACTCACAGAGATGCAAAATGTCTGTAGGAGGAGTTATTATTGCTACTGAGAATATTCTTCTCACTCTCTTTACATAAGTAATAAAAATTACTTGGTTTTTGCAACTATTTCTTCCGGCTAATTACCGGGGTAACACATGTTGAGTTTAGGATATTTTAAAACCTCAAGAATGCAAAATATAGGAACACTTAAAGAAGAAATATCCTGGTTTCTAGGGTGTTTTAAGATATAAGATGACTATGGATTTCAGAGTTTATGTGGGTATTGGTCTGCAGCTATTCTGCTACACCCAAAGGACAGGCACAATGGCATGTATTTACCCATCTCTCTGGCCTGGGCTTATTATTTAGTAAGAGTATAAAAGAGGAGATGAGGAAAATGCTTAGCCCTACAGTAGTAAGCACAAATGTTAAGTGGTTTTGTTTGTTTGATCTCTGAATCTTTTTAACTGGTTACTAAAACCTACCAACTTTCTGTCTGCTTTAATTCCTCCTGTGTTGAAGGGCTTATTGTGACACAGTACTGCACCCCCAGCCACCGAAACAGTTAGGTTGGATTGCACCTCAGAATCACACAATACTGAAAAATTTGCAGGACAACAGCGAAGTCTCATGTTAAAGTAAATACAGTCATAAACATTTACTGACAATCTTTCCCTTTGTATTTTTTTCATGCTTTCTGTTCTCTGACCATGGGCTATAGAAGAGAACTATCCAACTCTTCACTGCATAGCGTGAGATGTTTCTGTTTCCACATTCCCAGGGACAAATCTTAACCCTTCAAAAGCTATACTGGACCTTTATCAGCTAGAAATATCACTTTATGTTTGCTGGTAGAGATAGACTGACAGAAGCTTACTTGTATAAGTACAACATTTTCAGTAGAGACTTTCATCTGTCTCTAATTTGAAGACTGAGAAGTACAAATCATATACAGTATGGCTAGGGAGGAGGAAGTCAATCACTTGTCATCAGTTGACAAAGCCACGGACCAAGATGTTTTGGTTTTATTTGGTTTCTGGTTGTTTGGGTTTTTATTATTATTATGAAGGTAACCAGCTTTGTAACGATAATGTTTGCTAAATAAAGCATTATGCTGCTTAGCTGCACAGTTTTCTCTAATAAAAGCATTTATTTTCTTGCATTTTTATTTCCTCTTCTCTAAAACACTGACATTCCCATTTAAAGATGAGCTTATATATTAAGAAAAAGGCTTGGTTTATACCCTTCTAGCTTACATCTAAGGCTGGAATTTTAAAAACTTTGGGACTAAACTAGAAGTTATTTGTTTTGAGAACATGATGATACAACAGGGTATTAAGACAGTTAAGTGTGGTCATGATACATGTTACAATTTGGTCTCAGACAGAAACATGAGAAGGGGGAGTTATTATTAGTCTTTCATAGATACTTTTTTCCAGCCATTTCTCAGACATTTGATGATTATCAAACCAACATATGTCAGCTAGAACAAATAATAGCTTTTCCTTTTTAGTAGAATCATGCAGGTTGGAAAAGACCCTTGGAATCATCAAGTCCAACCATCAACCTGACTCTACAAAGTTCTCCCCTACACCACATCCCCCAGCATTTCATCTAAATGACCCTTAAACACACCCAGGGGTGGGGACTATCACCTCCCTGGGCAGCCTCTTCCACTATCTAACCTGTAAGAAATTTTTTCCTAACGTCCAGTCTGACCCTCCCCTGTTGCAGTTTAAAGCCATCCCCCCTGCTCTGTCAGTAATCCCCTGTGAGAAGAGCCCAGCACCAACCTCTCTACAGTGTCCTTTCAGGGAGCTGCAGAGTGATGAGGTCTCCCCTCAGCCTTCTTCTCACACTGAACAGCCCCAGCTCCTTCCCTGGCTCCTCACAGGATTTATTCTCCAGGCCCTTCACCAGCTTCGTTGCCCTCCTCTGCCCTCGCTCCAGCCCCTCGAGATCTCTCTCGTGTTGAGGTGCCCAAACCTGGACCCAACACTCCAGGTGTGGCCTCACCTGTGCAGAGCACAGGGGGACTGTCACCTCCCTACTTCTTCTGGTCACACTATTCCTAATACAAGCCAGGATCCGTTGGCTTTCTTGGCCACCCGGGCAGACTGCTGGCTCGTGTTCAGCTGCTTGTCAGTTTGAACCCCCTGATCCTTCTCCTCCAGGCAGCTCCAGCCACAGCTCCCCGAGCCAGTAGCCATGCTACAGGTGGTTGTGGCCCAATTGCAGGACCTGGCACTTGGCCTTGTTGAAACTCATACAAGCTCCCTTTTACTTGGGATTGTATTACAATCCACCTAGTTCCTCATATGTAGTGAAATGCTCCTCCAAATAATCTACAGATGGAAGCATGCTATTTGTGCCATATGTGGGCTATATTAAAAATATGTTGAGGCAGATAAGAGAAACTATGGCATAAGTGGGAAGTCCTTTGGATACTGCCATGAACAAAGACAGTGCTCACACTAACATCCTCCTGAAGGGAAAAAAAAAAAAAAAATCTTATATATGAAGTCTAAGCATGCAAGGCGTAGGTCTGCATAATTGGCTTTCCAAAAACCAAACGACACTAAAGTCACACCCAGCCTTTCCAAAACCCAGGTTGTAGAAACCTTTCTGGGTAAACAAGAACTGACAGCAATTCCAGCAGTCAACACTGCCCCCCAGTGTGGGCTCCTTCAGCTCCATTCTACAGTGGCTTCCTTCTTCAGCGTTAATAAAGACATTTGGAGTGCATTGGTGAGTATGTCATGCCACGACTTGATTTAATTTAACTTTATTTTAAGAAAATAATTTTTAAAGTTAGTGCTTATTAACTCTTACTCTCCTTTCCATGAATTAATGCAAAAATACAAAAGACAGGGAAAATATAGGAATATTGGTTTTATCACTTATGTTGTGTTTGGTATTTTTAAAAAGTTCTACAGGCCCAGTGGATCAGCTTCACAGGTGGTGTACAACATGGTGTGGATTCGCTTTCTGCTGTTATATTTCTATATTTTACCTACATGCAAGTTTGATAGTGCTTACAGACATCTATCAAAAAGCTGGCAGCACATACTCATTTAAGCACATACCTGTCTGCACAATGAATGCCATGAGGTTGTGCATTAGAAGAATAGGTGCATTTGCATATAAGGACGTAATTCAAAATCCACCGGCATCAACAAGAGTCTCTTCAGAGGACTTGGTGAGAGACGAAGGACTTCATACTTTCATATACTGAGCACTCAAACTACAATCTAACACATACCGCACAAAATACATGCAGAAAGTGTCAAACTCTACAGAAGCAGCCCTGTTGAAATCAAGAACCTTCAGAAGGCAGTCTTATAAGCCTGTGAGCAACTGCCCTACCCGCCACCTCTAAACTGCCCTAGCACACCAGCATCCCTGGGCACTCAGGCTATGGCCCACCACACAACCAAGCCAGTTAGCATTATCCCAACTGGGCAAGCAAAAACGTTGTGAGGTTAGCAACAGAAACATTTTGCAAGAACCTTGACAGATCTTTAAAAGACAGTAAAGAGAATCAAAACACTGTTACCCTACCATCCCAGCAGATTTCTGATAGTCCACGTAGTATAAAAAAAAAAGAATTAAACTCTTTCAAATCAATAACCCCCCTCCACCAGCCTCAAAGCATTAGGAGCTTATATACAATTCATCTCATAGGCAACACATCACATGTATATACACAAACATCTCAATCCCAATAACTGGGATTGTTATAGGCATAGGTGATTTTAATTTCTTACTGAATTATCTTCTTTCCATCATTCATCTAAAATGTGCTATTGAATTTCAATCCTGGATTTCACTAAAAGATAGCATTAATGCAACACTATATTAGTATGCTCAAGTACTCCCATCAACAAGTTGCAGAAAGTCTAAGAATTTAGCCACATATACTCTGTATTTTATATTAACATATTGAAAAATTACTGGAGTTTGCATTTCATAAGAAGGGGTTCCTATGTAATTTTGCTGCTAGCAATTGAAAGAAAGTTTCCATATATTTTGGACTGATCATCATTTAAGATCACCTATGTCTGCAAGATTTCCGTATTCCTACTGTTGCAGGAAGCACTGAAGAGAATCATTTCCATAGTCCAAAATGTATACAGCTCTGTGTGTGAACCCATACCTTAGAGATGAAGGAAACTGAACTGGTCAAAACTGTCCACCTCAGGGACTTCTTTTGGCAGATTTTGTGCGAACACTTCACCACAATTCTGTGTGAACACTGCAGTACATTCCTGTGTCTTGTTTTTTAATTTAAACAAGAATGTATTTTCGCAAATAAAGACACTTCCCAGAATTATTCAAGGAAATGGTAGTCTGAAGAGAAATGTTAGCACTAAGAGCAGTGTGGTCCCAACACAAACTATACTATAGTAAGTCCAGTATAAAATGAAATTGTAGCTTGCTAAAAATTATTCAGATATTAGTTTGTTTTCCTAAGAGCACTAGTTACATTATATATGTTGGAGAACTGTAAGTATTATGGAAATGAAGTGTTTTTCTGCTCTAGGAGGACTAACAAATAGGGGTTTGACCTGCATATGTGGAGCTGAAAATTCATACTGGGTGAGTGGGGGTAAGGCAAGTCCCAGGGTGCTAATGACAAATCACTAAATAACACAACACAGTCAAGGTGCTGCAATTCTCTACCAAAACATACGATAGAGAAGAATGCTGGAACGCACACTACAATCAAGAAGAAAGGCAGGTAGGCTATGATTTAATCTTCAGTTCTCATGAGAAAAATGAATGATCCCATTGTTTCCAACCACTACAAAAGGGCGGTTTGTGATGCTGGTGTTTGTACAAGCAAAGTAGCCATGTTCTCAACTGCCCTCCTTTCCTACATTACAGGGTGCAAAACCCTCAGCTCTGATGCACACCATTCCCTGGTTTGGTTTGTATTTCATCTGATCTTTGAGTAAATAAAATCTGATGGAATTGCATCTCAGCTTTGATGTTTCTCAACCCCCTGCTGGCACCAGCAGTTGTTCCCAGTCTTTCTATTACCAGCAATATGGGAGGTTTCATGCCAGGCAATTGCAACTGCTCATGTCAAGGGTCAGCTCCATGGCCTCCTGTCTTTGTCACCAGCTATCACAGCTGGCTGGCATCAATTTATTCCATTCTTTCAGTTTACAAGCAGCTTGAGACTTAGTTCTGCACAAAGTTTTCTTCCCCCTGTGACCCTACTAACCTTTACTTGAAATAATTTATCTTGCTAAATCCTGATGTAGTTTGGCTGTGGCCCTGGGCATCAGTTCAGTTTCTGTGTCCTTTCAACAACCTTGTGTACGTATATGCAGTTGTCAGATGCCATCAAGTGGCAGAACACGTTTCACAGTTTTCTATTCTGCACTGACACACCCCCAGTATTGACCCCCGGGGTACCCCACTAATGACTGGCCTCCAGCTGGACTTCATGCTGCCTATCACAACCCTTTGAGGCTGGCAGCAGCTCAGCTGGTTTTTAAACCACCTCACTGTCCACTTATTTAGTCTGGACTTCATCAGCTTGTCCATGAGGATGTTAAAGGAGACAGTGTCGATAGGTTTGCTAAAGTTGAGGTAAACAACACCCACTGCTCTCATCTCCTCCACCAAGGCAGTCATCACATTGGAGAAAGCCAGTTGGTGGGTGAAGCACGACTCCTCCTTCATAAATCCTTGCTGTCTACCTACTGATAACCTTGTCCTTCTTATGTTTGGAAACTGCTTCTAGGGTCCCCTCCCCAGGGATCAAGGTGAGACTAATCAACCTGTAGATCCTCAGATCCTCCTTCTTGCCCTTTGTGAAGGCAGGGGTATCATTTCTTTTTTCCAGTCCTCAGGAATGTCACCCAATCACCATGACCAGTCAAAGATTATGAGAGCTGCCTCCTAGTCACTCTTCACACAACATAAGGTGTGTCTCTGTTCTGGATTTATTATTTGTGGGCTCCTCATTTTTAAGGAGGCTATAATAGCAGTGTAGAAAGCAATTCCCATTTTGAATTTTTCCCAGATAAACCTTTTCACTGGAAAACCAATAGAATAAATAGAATTAATACTAATCCCAAGTGCTAACGACAAGTCCACTGAGGAGGATAAAACAATCAAATTTATATCAAACTTATATCACTCCATCTGGTGGAGGCAAAAGCTGAAAGTCTACTTCAACAATGACCATGACACAGAAATATTTTGCCATTGTTTTGCATGCTCCCTAAGAAAAAGACCTGAAGGAAAAAATGCTGGTTTTGTACTTGGTCACTCTCCAGAGGCATTTCTTGACTTGAAATCTGAGACTGGTTCTCTGATCACTATCTTCCAACACAATCTCATTGCTCCAAGTCATACCAGTGGGTAGCTAAAACCTCTGGGAAAATTAAAATATGTTCAGGAGTGATGATAAAAGTACACGATTGGTCAATGTTGTAAGAATTTTAGTGAAACTGGGGTTATGCTATGGTATAGTTCTATGATTTTCAAATTAATTCCCTTAATAAAAAATGTTAATTCATAAGCCATCTGCCTTTCAATTTTTCCTCAGGAAATTCTAAATTGCCAAGACGATAAATCACTTTGCCTTTCAGTGTTTTTAAGTAAAAATGCTGAAGCCCTACTATGCTTTTCCAGGGCTCAAGCTACACAGAAAAAAGTGGGAGAGCTTTATTCCGTGCAACGAGCCTGCGATGAGCCTGTGGGGAGGCAGTTTATGGCAAAAGGAGGAGTAACATTGTACTACAGACCCTGAAGTAGGCTGGTTTTCCCTTTGAAATACTTCTTTCTTTCCTCCCACTTTAGTCTATCTTTGCATAATCTCTTTTATTTTGTTGAAGTGAAGCAGCAAGAAATTCCCCCTCCTCTCTCTCTCTCTTTTTTTTTTTTTTTTTTTTTTTTTTTTTTAAGAACTGCTGGTACTCAGCCTCTGATGGGAAAAAACACAGATCGAGACACAGTCCTGGCTCACTTCTCCCACATTATTCACTCTGATGCAGTTAGAAGCCGATATGCACTAATTGCTGTGATCTCTCCATTTGGCTTTTAACTTAAATATCCATCTGCAGGAGAATCTCAGCTGCTTTCAGCAGCCAGAAGCACTTGAAAACAGCAGCCCCCTAACATTGTTTAATTTTTATAACTTTGAGGTCACAAAAGAGACCACTAACTGTTTCAATGAAACTCCATAGGATGGGCTTGGCTGGATGATTTGTTTCTGCTTTAAGATTTAATTTGAACAATATGGACTTTTCCCCCATTAGCATAAAACAAATCAGCACTTCGCACTAGTTTCCCACGCATCACTTTCAACAGGCTGCCAACATTAGGATCATGTGAATAGATGACAAGCACTCAAACGACTTACATCTATTAGAATCCACTGGTCACATCAGTTCTTGGTTTCGATCATTCTTTGAGTTGTATATCATTGTTACTTACTTCCCACAGCCACCAGGTTTAATATACACACATGCCTTGTAACTCAGCCACAGAGCATATTTAGAAAGTCATAAATTCAAATCAGGTAGCAGGGGTTTGAATAATATAAGACGTTTTCCATCAGTAAGGCAGTTATTTGAAATACACCATAGCTATACTTGCAGGATTTCAAGGAGATCAAGTATCAGAATTCATATTTTCCTTCCCCAGCTTTCCATATTCATTTTAGCCCATAAAATGCTGCTTTACAAACAAATGCTTTTGTTCCGTAAGTCTGAGATAAGTTTGAGATTTACTGAACTAGAGTCCAGTTATGTCAGTTCATCTTCAAAATAAGGTGGGATGAAACGAATGATCCAAATTAATAAAAGTAAGCCAGTGAGCTGACTGGAAAGAACAGGATATTTTTCCATTAAAGACTTAGGTTTCTTCTTCCTCCCACACCACCCCTACCTTATTGCACTGTGCCACAGGGGACAAGGAAATGCACTGGATTTACGCAAAAAGCAAGAAATTAGTATGTTCTTGATGCCCCTACCCCTTATGGGCTGTACCATCCCATACCCCTACCGATCACGAGGTACACGAGGCCTCACGCAAACTCAGTTTGCAGGCAGGAGGACCACGCTTCACGGACAGTTTGGTTTCACACAGGTATAGCCTCAGACCCTGGGCCGGCATGGCACGACGCAAGATGGCAACCACCCCAGCATGCTCGTCCAAAGCTGCCCCCACACCTTCTCCCGGCACCCCTCGAGGCTCCACAGTGCCTTCAGCCCTTCCCCACAGCCATACCCTGCTGTGAGCTTTCTGTGTTTGGCCACACAAACTGCCCACCCTCAGGAGGACAAGCAGCACCAAGTCTGTCAGCCCCTGTGAGGGCAGACCTCCCCTTCCCCCAGGACTGCCTGTCTGACCCATAACGGCCCACTCCTAGGGAGCTTTCAACCATTTTCTACCCAAAAGAACGGGAGCAGCACCTCACCTCAAGCTGTGGGACGTGGCAGGAGGCTGTTTGAAAGGACTGCTGGCTTTTCTGAGGCAGGGTGCCAGGCCGCACAGTGGAACCAATCGAGCTGATTACTGAGGGTGCTATCTCCTCAGGGGAGGCCAGCAGCAGCCCCTTTAAACAGTTTTAAACCACTTCCAGGGAAAGCCCAAATAAGACAACACGTTTCTTATCTACAGTAATCAATATGCTGCTGTGTAAGATGCCACCCTTCACCACCTCAATGAGTTGTTCACAATTCAAAAAAAAAGAAAAAACCATCAACAACAAACACAAAACTTAAAAGTTATTCCAAACTTTTCCATTATGCCTACACCTATTATGTCTCTGACCCACACCTGATACCGAGAGAGTGTCAGTACTGCTGGAGGAGCCCAGCTAGTCAGGACACTGCCAGGAGTAGCGTATTTTCTGTGGAGAGAGCAATAACACAGCCACAGGCAGTACATCACCAGCCTGGTGATGTACTGATGATCACATCATGGAGCAAAACCAGTCTTTCCAGCAAAAACACAGAGGAACCCTACTGGGGACCTATATGACTGCTTTCCATAAGATGCACATTCAATGATTAATGCCTAATATATGCTGGGGCAGAGAGGAGCCCTGGAAGTTTGGGGAGCTCACATCAGAGACTGACTGAGCTGCCTCTGGGAAGAGGGGTGAGTGCAGGAATTACCATATCTGTACAGGTTGTCTCAAACAGCCCATGATTTCTCCCTGGCTTGGCTGTGTCAGGTAGGATCTCTCTGGCAGTCACCTTTCCCACAGCCCCCTTATAAATACCTGAGCCCCCCTGGACTCGGCCATCCAGTCCTGCACCAAAGGAGGCCACGTAGAATGTGGGTTCACGCCGAAGTGGCGTGACGGGGTCCACAAGCATCCCTGCAGTCAGTCTCACACTTACTCCTTGATACATCTCCTCACACGCAAAACAAAGCTAGGTAAGGACACACAGTTTTTACCATTACTGCATACCGAGAAACCACTTGAAAATAACATTTTCAGGATTTTTTGTAAAGCAGGTATGTCCTAAACTATCAATGAGCTAAGACACAGGAATGTAC